>NW_026555333.1:44603917-44902252 GCF_029017545.1 Prosopis cineraria
TGATTTTTGTTTTAAATTAAAAAAATGGAGAGAGGGGGCAGAGATAGTTCAATGAACCTTCTCTACTTTTCCGGTTTTCCCTTTACTGTTTTTCATTAAAAAATTTTCACCCTAATTCTTCATTTTTTTCCTCAAAAAAAAAGAGAATTTATTAAAATTTCTCCTCATTTTCATTCCCTTCAAACCAAACAGAGCATAAGTGAATTTGAGGATCATTCAGATAAAATTCACGTGGTCAAATTTAGTATTTGAATGGATCAATTTTTTTTTGAAAATATATGAAAAAATAATCTCAGATTGTATACGTTGTATTTTTTTTTTTTTTTTTGGGGTAAAATAGATCTCGCATCCTATATGTTGTATATTGGCTTATTGAGCTGAAACTTGAAAGCCACAATGTTCAGTCGACAATGCCATTTTTTTGTCATCTTCCTTGGGGTCTCAGTTTCAGTTACCGTGTTTTTTGTCAGCCCTGATTTGGTGGTCCAATTTCTCTTTAACATTAGCCCATTCATCACGTTATTTTTACGAGGCCCAAAATAATTTTGAGTTTGGCCCAGAAGAGGTCAGTTTAACAAAAAAATAAAAAAATCGTTCACAGCCAAAACCATAAAATAAAACAAAGACAACTTATTTCAATCACAAGACATGGATGTCAATCACCGACAGCTTCATTCATCACCATCATGAATCAATCAGTCAAGTTTTTAATCACTAAAGATTTCGTTGACTTCCAATGACAGTATGACTCCAATCCTCTGTTTTCAATTCTGCCGGCCTGCAATTGATTGGTCGCTTTCTTTTAGGATAGTCCGCGCGTCAGGTGATTCGAGGGTTGAGGTGCAGTGAACCGTTTTTGGATCTGCCTGTGGTCGATCTTCACGCTGCTTGTGTATTTGTTTGCCGTCGGCGGGTTCGCCCGGTTCGCTTGTGCTTGTTTCGCTTATTCAGTTGACATTTTGAGTATAAATTTTCCGGTGGTCTTCCATTGTTCCAGCGGTTTATCTTTGTCTTTTCTTTTATTTACCTCTGCTTTTTTTTTTTTTTTGCCTTTTTTTGGTCCCTTATCTTTCTCTGTGGGTCCATATCCTACCGTAACAGATAGCGCTCATCGTTTTGCCCTGTTTTCCTCATGAATCGCTGTTTCCATTCTTCTTCATTTTTCGTCCGCCCCTTTCATTTCGTCCTCCCCCTCCCAGTGATACTCGTTGAATCCCCACAGCTTTTGCAGTAATGATCTCGTTATTGTCGCTCCCTTTTTCCAACGAGACTTGTAGATTTCTTGGGCCATAGTTTAATTTTAATTCAATGATCATGGATGACGGGAAAAAAAAACATAGCAATGGGAGGAACCATGCTCGGGAATACTCTGTGTAGTTGGTTGAAGCGGCTTGGTAATGATTCAGCTAGCAGTTCTGATGAGTGATGACAGTTGCCGCCCTCTTCAGAAAATGCCAGCTCCTTTTCTGCGGCCAATATGTCCTGATGACACTTTGGTTGCGTCTTGAACCTTTAGAGGAATTCCACTTTGATGGGAGGGTTGGAGTTTTGTTAGAGGCTTATGATGTAATTCCTGGGAGGGGGCTTGAAGCAATGAAAGGTATTTTGCTCTACCAAAAATGGAAAAAAAAAATTAATACTATAATTTATATATTTTTATTGTTAGCTTTTTTTCCTTCAGAATTTGATATTTCTTAATTTGTCTTATTTTATTGTTTTGTAGAAGCTCTGCAAATGAATTTTGAATATGCGAATTGGGAGGAATTGGTCGACTATGAAATATTGCTATACATTGCTTGTCCTGTTCACGTTTTTTTTTTAATCTTTTAGCTTTATCTACTCCCTCCGTTCAAAGATATAAAATATTTTTTGAGATGTTGGATATTAAAAAATGTAAAGCATTTTTAGTTTTTCGAGGTGTAGTCATTGCCTTTTTTTCAAAAGCGCTCCTATTGATAATGACTTTACATTTATTATAAAGTGTTTGATGGAGATAAATATAAAAAGATAGGGTTAGTTGAAAAGTAAGTAACTACTTTATTGGGGGGTGAGATTCGGTTGAAAATGTCTTACATTTTTTAACGGAGGGAGTATCAATTATCAATTCTAGGCTTCTTTTTTTCAATTCTTTTTTTTTTTTGTAGAGTTTCTCGTAATTTATATTTATTTGAAGCTGATTTAGTTTGAGCAAGCTATGTTTGAAGTATTGATGATGCTCCTTCTGTTTGTGTGTGTGTGTGTGTGTGTGTGTGTGTGTGTTGTATCCAAATGGTTTGTTGGTCCTTTTTCTGCTGATTTTTCATCTCATTTTAGTATAAGTTAGTTGGCGTCTAGTGATTTGTTAGCTACATTTATTGATAGAATTCTTTGATTTACTGTTTTCCCATTTTGTAGATATAATCATGAGAGTGCACTCTCATTGGCAATTTGCATTCTTGATGAGCTTATCTAGATGGGTATTAGAAATGGGAAGTTGTGTTAAGATGTCATTTGATTTTCTTAGACATGAGAATCTTATACTGATGCTGAGGTTGCAATCTCTGAGTATAAGTTGTTAGCTTTGTATCTTTGTTTTTGAGCAAACAGTTTCTTTTGGTTTGGGTTATGCAGGAGCTGAGGACTAGATCATGCCCTGTGTTATCTGCATCTTTTTCTGCTGGGTCGAAAGTTTGCTTGTACAAAGTAGTTCAGTAATTTCAGTCACTTGTTCTAATCTTTGGTATAAAGAATTTATTTTGACTTTGTATCTTCTGCTGGATTAGAAATTCCTGATCTTATAGCTTTACATGTAAATGTGGCTTATTGAGGTAAAATGTGAAGGTCAGCTCTACCTGGTAATGCACTTTTCTAGGTATTCATCATTTATCTTTTTGAGAACTGCATCATCCTGTAGATTATCTGCAGATTTTCTCTTTTAAGTTCATTGGGTTTTTGAGGGATTCTCTTGGTCTAGGTGTAACTTCTACTGTGATAGGCAAGTAACCAGTTTATAGAAATGGTGGAATTATTTCTAGCAGCAGTGGTAGTTTTGTTGCAATCATGTACGACACTTCCTGGTTATTCATTGTTTTGTAGAGTTTTCATGATGCGTCTTGTATAAATCATGTTTTAAATGTTGCAATTGATAATCTTTTACTGCTTGTCTGTATGTGTATTTTGAGTTGCGTTGCAGTTTAGATTGATGTAAAGATTGAAGGGACACTAAAACCTGATTTCTCGTAACTTTGAATGTTGGGAACCCAAGAAGGATGCAATGGGACATCTTTGGTCATGCAGTTAATGTTGAGATTTGGCATTTGAACACTGTGCCATTGGTTCCTAAGGTTTCAAACTGAGGCAATATGCTTTGTGGGACCTATTATTACTTAAAAAATGGTTTAATATGTTTTGTGAGATTCGGCACAAAATTACTAGTGTGTTTCCATTAACTGTTTCCCCCCTGATTAAGGCAGGATCTAGAATGTTGTTTTTGCACAAGCTGTTCAACTATTGTGAATCCATTTTGTGACGCTTGCAGAGCCTCCAAACAATGTCAAATGCCTATGAACATTTTTAAATCCCTTTTTGGACTTTAATAGATTGTGTAACATGAAATGTGAGCAGAATAGGCGCTTGTTCACGGTAGATGCCTTAAGCTTAAGCATATACAGATTGTGTGTGATGGCACTACCTTACTTCTTTGGAGAAATAAGAAGATTAAGCGACCTTTAGATGCCTATGCTGATTGGGATGCTTATTTTGCTCTGGACTTGGTACATGTAAGTCAAGAGTATAGCCCCTAGGATCATGGAGGCATATGGCCCTCCTAACTCTTACTCTTGAGTCAGCTTAATAAAATAAACTCTTAAACAGAAGGACAATATAGTATAGCCTTTTAACAGCTAATGGTTACTTTAGTTGGGTTAATGTTGTTGTATTTATTATGTTTGTAGCCCACTTTTTTCTGTTCTTAAAAGCACTTTTATATGAGTGTAAATTAGTTTCTATTTGAAGTAATGTTCATCAATCTTGTTTGCATAAAATCAATGTAATTCTATGGAAGTGGTTTAACACATTCTTATAAAGAAGATGAAAGATGAATGAATGGTTTTTATTACTTGTTAAACATGTTATATGTTAATTCCAGTTTTAGTGTTGGTAATTTCTTTTGTTAAAATTTAATTTATATAGAATGGATTGGGGTAAGGTGTAATATTGGAATGATTTTGGGAGACTAAGTTTACAGAAGCTGGGATGATTGAAAAAATTCGTAAAAAGCTAATGTAGTGGGAGATCATAAGTCAGCTGAAAATTTTTAAATCTAAGTTTATCAAACGGAATAAGAAAATATTAAAATGCATTGTGTTCTCTTTGGAATCAAGGCCAATGCTACATATGTACAATTGCATCACATTTTGCAAGGGTATTTAAGTGCGTGTAATCATTTTTCCAGTTGCTGCTTGAGGGCATTATTTGCCAATTTTAAAGTTTAGGAGATTTGTTATCAAATTTTAAATGTTAAGGGAGTCATTTGCGGATGACTCAAAATTTAAGGAGGTTCTACGCAATTTTTAGAAGAAATTGACTGTTAGCTTCTGAAATTGACAGATATACAACGTGCGGGGCCAAGTGAGCCTGAAAATTATGTGTTTGAGTTTCTTACTTTGTCTGTGTTCTTTCTCTAGAATAAGAAAGCCATTTTAAAAATGCATAGGATCCCAAACATTTTTTCCTTTTTAATGAATTCACTCTTGAAGCATGTTGTCCTAGCAAGTTCTGGATTTAAATAATAGCTGACTCTTGAGGCTGGAGAATTGAATTGTCTTGAGTTATTGATTCTCTGAGTGTGATTGTATGTGTTTTCCGCCTCCTGCCTATTTTGCATTCATGATTTGTATCTGTCAAGTGCTAGATGTGATTATCAATTGACAAACCTCATGGTATGTTCAAACAATAACTTGTTAACGTATTTCGCACTATGTTATGTACTTTATAAGTTAACACTTGGTTATGTATCGCAACGCGGATTGTATGTTCGCAATTAAAAAAAAAAATGTTTATCTTTGTAGATTCAGTATATTGAATTTTTACAAGTCTATGTATCATTAACTGCCTGATTCTGTTCACATTAAGTTTGCCATTGGATATTAGTTTGGGAAGTTAATGTTGCTAATTCCTTAGATTTTGAAATTTTTTACCTGTCAATCAATGTAATGGCTTTCAAAGGAACAGCCTTTTGCTTGTGCTAATTTAGGACAGTTAAGGGAGAAAAACATTTTGTCACAACTTAGTTTTGTTTCTTCATTTAGTTCCAGCAAAATTGATGTCTTGAATTTATTACATGCTCCCTTCATTCAAAAATGTAAGGCATTTTTTTAGGAGTTAGATGTTAAAAAATATAAGGCATTTTTAGTCTTTTGAGGTGTAATTATTTCCTTTTTTTCCTTCTAAAAATACCCCTATTGATAATGACTTTATATTTATTGTAGGGTGTTTGATAGGGATAAATATGGAAAGATAAGGTTAGTTAAAAAGTGAGTAATTACTTTATTGAGGAGTGAAATTTGGTTAAAAATGCCTTACATTTTTAAACAGAGGGAATAGTTTGTAGACTCATGATAAGGAGTTTGAGTTTGAAGAAATGGGTTGTGGGACTTGCACTTGGAGATAATATGTATAATGGAGATTGAGAAGCATCAATGGCTTTTGAGGAACATGCCCATTGAACTAATGAAAGGATGAAGCTCGGAATGTGTGAAGGAAGTGTTGGCCATGAGCATGAAACTTAATGAATTTGGTGCTGCAGTGGATCTTGAAGGCATAGAAACAAGTGATGAATTAGTGGTTTATATTTAAACATGCATGTAAATAACATGTTGAGCTATTCTTTATGTTCATGGAATTTTTGTTTGTTTTTAATCGGAGTTATCAACATGTCATTCTTTTCTTTTTGGTCAAACCATGCTAGTATAAAGTATTTCACATTTTAAATAAACACTAAATAAATTGCAGAGTAAGCTATTCACTTAATAAATCAATCTGAACTTTTCTAAAAATTCCCCTTAATTATTTGACACAGTCACTTAATCTTCCTGCATTCATTTGAAAATTACTAAGCTTATGTTAGGTCTCATCATCTTCCAAAAATGTCATCATCTCATCATCATGTCGTAAAAAATGTATGATTTTTTATTTCAGTAATTCTGTTATCAGATTTTTCAATAAAAAGCTTAACTCAAAAATTACATTTCAAATAAGGTAAAGTTGTTAAGGAAGTATCGGGAGGTAAATTTATTTGAGAAAATGGCTAAGATTTTTAAAGTAGCTTAATATTATAACCTTAATTCAACCCAAAGACCTTGATCCTTAAATCATCTACAGTTGTCGATGAACTTTTCTCTCTCTTGAAAATCGTGCAGCGCTAATGGAAGAACCTCTGAATCGGAAAATGCCACCGGATAGACCCATTGAGGAGCTCTCACCAGATGATCGACTGAAGAAAACGAAGAAGGAGGTCAAAGAAGATGCCATTATGTCTGATAAAATGGAAGACGCGGAAGGCTGTGTCGAACATATACAGAACTCTGATGAAGAACAGAGCATTCCGACGAACCAAAAACAGGGGTCCTATAAAGACTCTCTTCTTAGGTTTAAAGGAATCAATTTCAATGGAGTGGCTTATGGATCATCAGCCATGGACGATGATCCTTTGATATCAGATCTTCTTGACCAGCAATGGGAGATACCTGCACCATCAAAAGAACTAAAAAAATTGATGAACATCTACCCAGCAGTCCCTATTTCACAGGATAAATTCAATGACTGGTGTCGTCCTTGGAATAATGCCTTAGTTATTACAATACTTGGAACCAGATTCGTACTGCATAAGCTCAAAGAATGACTAAGTAAGCTTTGGCAACTGAAAGATTTTGAACTGATTGATTTGCCAAATAACTACTACGTCGTCCGCTTCACAGATGAAATCAACTGGGCATAGCACTATAAGAGGGTTCTCTTTGAGGGACCATGGGTAGTGGCACAACACTGTGTGCTTGTTCAAAGGTGGACTCCCTACTTTGATCCGTTTCATAATCCCTTGGACGCATTGCAACATGGGTTCGCGTTCCAAATATTACCATACACTGTTACACAAAAAGTTTTATCTAGAGATTAGGAGATAGAATCGGTCGAACTATCAAAGTAGATATGAATACCATTGTAGATCCAGATGCTCAGAGGACCAAGGTAGAGAGAGGAAGATACGCAAGAATATGTGTTGAACTGGATCTGCGAAAAAAGTTAGTACCCAGAATAATCTCAGCTTCATCTCTGTTTAACGTGGAATACGAAGGATTAGGCTTAATTTGTTTCCACTGTGGAAGGTATGGGCATAGAAAAGAATCCTGTCCATGGAAAGCAAGTACAACGAACCAATCCTCACAGTGTGCACCCTCAACCAGTTCACCTTCGCCTTTCACACCGGCGACCAAACTCCTCGAAGAAGAAGAAGTCTACGGCACCTGGAACTTTGTCTCTGACCAAAAGAAACCTCATTTCTCGAGGTCTGACAGCCATAGAAGTAGACATGAGTACCGAGGCAGGCATACAGGATATGGAGAAAAAGATGACAGTAAAATGACTACTTCACGATATGCTATTCTTGCAGAGTTAGATCAAGAAGAGGATGCAAGGAGTCAGCTAAATCCTGACACTACTAGGGGAGAGGCCACCTTTAGCAACACAGGAAAAGCATTAGCAGTGATTGCAAATAAAAAGGAAACTTAGAGTAAAAATGAGCTGGACACAAATTTTAAAAATAACCAGTGAGGAAAATATGCTCAAGGGGGAAAAGGAGTTTATATACCTAAAGGAAAAGAAAATATTAGGCCCAACCCAATATCTTAAATGAGTCAGCCTCAATCTCTAATGTGAAAGGGAGGAATGAAGCATCAGACACCTCTTCGTGGGAAAAGAAAAAAAGACCAGAAAAGAGAGCAGCAGGCCAACGTGCCCATGTAGTGGTTAGTGGATCTCTGGCCCAAAATGAATGCCAAGTTAATCTTAAGCCACCAGAAATTCAACCAACCTTCCCCATTCAGCAAAACTCTATCTCGACCCCTTCTTCACCTCATCTCATCTCAACCCATTCGGTGACACAAATTCTTACCCCTCAAACTAACTTCTCGGCCTCCTCTTCACCACTTTCTCCAACAAATTGTCTTCCCTCTACACCTCAACTACCTAACATTATCTCTTCCTTGAAATTGAATAAAGGAAATGCTCAAGTGGAATTGAAGATTGACTCATCTAATTCAAAAGGAACTCATTATGAGAAGGATGTTGCCAGCCCTGTCTGGGATCAAGAGAAATGCTGAAATGGGTATGTACCCTTTTTACTTTTCAGTTAACCTTAATGATCATCGTTTCTTGGAAATGCCGAGGAGCAGGATGCAAAGCTTTCCTGGGTATCATTAAAGATCTTGTTCAAAAGTATAAAGTTGACATTCTCTATCTTCAAGAAACACGTATTAGTGGTTCAAAGGCTGATTGTGTTGTTCGTCGCTTGGGTTTTGATAAATGGATTAGACTTGAAGCTACTAGATTTGCCGGTGGTATTTAGATTCTATGGAATAGTAATGCTTTTAATGTTGAATATATCTCCTCAAATGTCCAACTTCTTCACTGCCGAATCTCCAACTTTTTTGCAAATAAGCAATTTCTTTCTACCTTTGTGTATGGAGAAACATCCCCGAATAAAACAAAAATCTTGTGGGATTTACTTATATATCTTAGTAACCAAATTACTGAAGACTGGATTGTGCTTGGTGACTTCAATGCATTCTTACGTGCTAATGACAAGCTTGGTGGTTCAGGTCCAACTTGGTCTTCCCTTTCAGATTTTCATAATTGTATCAATGATTCGGGGCTACTTGAATTACCTATTGTTGGAGACAAATACACTTGGGAGGGTTATAATGTAAAGAACGTCTTGATTGGGCTTTCTGTAACCTATCCTGGGAATTTAATCATCCAAACAGTAAAGTGCATCATCTCCTCAAATTTAAACCAGATCACAGAGCAATTGCCATTTCAGATGTACTCACTCATAACTCACCCAATAGACCTGCCCAATTTAAATACCAAGTTGCCTGGAATCTTGAACCTGACTTTGGAAATCTTGTTTCAAATGCCTGGCTGAATCATGACTGGGTTGATGGTGTTTCTTCTTTTCAATCTTCTGCAAACTCATGGAATGGTTTGAAGGTGGGTAGCATCCCGAGGAAAAAAAGAGAAATCTTAAGGAGGCTAGATGGAATTGATCGTGCTCGGGCTTTGAATAAATCTAATGGCTTGGCTAAAATTGAGAAGAAGCTTTGGATGGAATACACGAAGTTGGCCGCACAGGAAGAATTAATTTGGTACCAGAAATCTAGATGTCGATGGTTGCAATGGGGTGATAAAAACACTAAATTCTTCCATGCCTCTGCTGTTATCAAGAAATGGAGAAAAAGGATTGAGGCATTAAAAAATGACGCGGGCGACTGGATAGAAGACTCTGAATCCTTGAAATCTATGGCCTCAGAGTACTATAAGAATTTATATTCCAAAGATATAAATGCCGTACTTGATCCATCATGGCCTAATTACTTCCCTCAAATTGATAGTGAGACCCTCCTTTATCTCAATTCTAATGTTACTGATATTGAAAAAAAAATGCAGCTTTTGCAATGGACGCGTTCAAAGCCCCAGGATCGGATGGAATTCAAGCACACTTCTTTCATACCAATGGAATCTAGTGGGTGTCAAAGTTTGCGAGCTTGTGAAAGAATGCCTCCAAGACCCTGAGCACATGAAGAAGATCAACCAAGCCACTATTGTAATGATTCCTAAAAATGAACAGCCTTCTGGACTCAAAGATTTTAGGCCCATCTCGCTATGTAATGTTAGCTTCAAAATCATTACCAAGCTCCTAGCCAGACGTCTCCAACAGGTTATGGATTTCCTTATTGACCCCCATCAATGTAGCTTCATCAAGGGAAGACAAAGCTGTGACAACATTATCATTGCTCAAGAAGCCATCCATACAATGAGACGTAAGAAAACTGGACGGAGCTATATGGCAATTAAAGTTGATATGGAGAAAGCTTTTGATAGACTTGACTGGGATTTTATTGAACAAACTCTTCACATTATTGGTCTAGACAACAAGCTCATTCGGATCATCGTGAACTGCATTAGTACTACTTCTCTGCGTGTTTTATGGAATGGGGAAGGAACTGAAACTTTTAGACCGTCTCGTGGTGTTCGTCAAGGAGATCCCCTTAGTCCTTATATCTTTGTTCTATGCATGGAGAGACTCGGTTTTCTCATAAAGGATGCTTGTGTTATGAAAAAATGGAAACCACTCAGATTCTCCTCAAGAGGACCTTTTATCTCCCATCTTTTCTTCGCCGATGATCTCATTTTATTTGCAGAAGCTTCCTTCGATCAAATGCATCTGATTAAAGATATCATGGCAAAGTTCTGCCTTGCTTCTGGCCACAAGATTAATTTGGCAAAATCTAAAGCATTCAGCTCAAAAAATGTGCATTTCAACCGTGGTCGGGCCCTTTTGTCAGATCTTAGGTATTGATCTCACAGCTGATTTAGGCAAATACTTAGGAGTGCCTTTGATTCATTCACGAGTAACTAAGCTGACCTTTACACCTATACTCCAAAAAGTCCAGCAAAAGCTCTCTTCTTGGCAAGGACCTTTTTTGAATATAGCTGGTCGCTCAGTTCTTATTAAATCAATTCTTTCAGTGGTTCCTTACTACTTCATGCAATCTCTGCTTATTCCTAAAGGCATCATCAAAGAAATTGAAGGATATAGTAAAAGATTCCTTTGGTCTCAAAACCCATCCAAACGAAAAATGCACTTAATATCTTAAAAGATGGTAAAGGAGAGCAAACAACATGGAGGAATAGGATTCAAGGACTTATTCAGTCAGAACAGGGCTTTCATCATGAAACTTTATTGGGGGCTCCTCACACAACCTAATCTCCTTTGGGTTAGATGCTTGAAAGCCAAATATAGATGTAAAGGCAATCCTATTACGTCTATATGTAAGAAACGCAGCCCTTCACAGATTTGGAAGAGCATTACGACTGTCTAGGACTCTTTTTCCTCAGGTATTGGTTGAAAAATGGGAAATGGCCTTAATACGAGATGTTGGTGGGATCTATGGTCCCCTTTGAATCGTCCCCTTATCACTTTTGTAGACAAAAATCACCATCTTCTTAATCCTTGTGTATCAGTCGAAGACTTTGTTCTCCCTAGTGGCTTTTGGAATATTAATGCATGGAAATGCTTCCTACCAGATTGGGTCGTGAATAAAATTTGCTCCATACCTCCCCCTTATTCCACTAATGAAGATTCTTACTGTTGGAGACCTTCTGCAGATGGCAGGTTCAGTGTAAAATCTGCTTACAAATTTATCTATCATAACAGTGCACCTGTGGGAGAACCCATTTGGAAAAAGATTTGGAAATGGCAGATCCCGGAAAAAATTAAATTCTTCCTTTGGCAAGCACTTCATGAGAGATTAAATACTAACTTACTCAAAGCCAATCTTGGGCTTTCACCCACTGGTGAATGCCCCTTTGAGTGTCATAGTGAGGAGAGTGTTATACACATTATTCGCGACTGCCAAATTGCCCAGGATTTCTGGAAACACTTGATTTCGACTAACCATTACTCTAGTTTCTTTCAATGCAATTTGCAGGTTTAGTTCAACTAGAACTCCAAGTACAATCCGGCCAACAATACCTTCTCCAAATGGCCTTGGACGAGAATATTTGGATTGGGATACTAGCTACTGTGGAAAAATAGGTGTAAAGCCATTTTTGAAGGAGCAAGACGCACTGCCCAAGAGCTAGTTCATAGCTGCCTCTTTCATATTCATGAACATGTAGCCTCCGGGAATCTCAAACATGTTGTTTTTCCCAATCTCGTTGCAATGGAGAATACTTGGATGCCACCACTAGAAAATACTGTAAGAGTTGATGTGGATACTTCAATATCACCTTGGAAGAATGCCTCATGTGGTGGTTTGATTCGAAACAACAAAGGTGAATGGATCTGTGGATTTACACGTGCAGTAGGAGATGTTCCAATCGTGCTTGCAGAAATGATGGCCATCAAAACTGGACTTGAGGTCGCCTTCCAACTTGGATTTAACAAAATTATTCTATATTCTGACTCATTGAATGTTATTAACATGATACTACGAGACTATGTAGTAGATCATTTTTGGAGGACTGATATCAATGATATACGAGATCTCATCTACAGCAACAGAGAGGTGGAGATTCACCATGCTTACCGAGAAGTGCTGTAATGTGCTGATTATTTGGCAAAACATAGCCATCAGACTGATACAACAATTGAATTTCTTCATGTAATACTACCTGATTTGCACGCAATGTTGCGTGAGGATAGCTCAAACATTACTTAGTTTGTTGTACTTTCTTCAAGTCTCAAGCTTGCCTTTCCATTCAAAAAAAAAAGACCTTAATCCTTTGTTTCAAATATCTCTGTCTCATGGTTCTTCTTACCAATTTTCCCTTAAAATAACCAATTTTGTAGAGAATAACTTTGGTCATGTTCTTGCTAAAAATTGTAGAATAAATTACAAAAAACCTTTTTTATCATTTTGTTAAAATTAAATCAACATTTTTATTTCTAAATTTAATTTAACTCTATTTTTAAATACACAAAGTCCTCCCAAAATAGGAAGGTAACTAATCCAAACCTCTCGCAATTGTTGCTAAATTAAATAATGTCATCGCTACTCCCTCTATTCAAAGATTAAGGGAGAGATTGTATGATCTTTGCAACACTTACAAGACCTTTATAATTTATTCAAGCTCGTGTGATATTTGAAAATAAAAGAAATATTTGAGTATTTATAATTTGATTGTTTTATTAATTTTTTTTAGAGAAGCCTATATATGTCTTAAAAATAGAAAAAGAAATATGTTTATTTTTTAGAAAAAGTTAAAGGACACTAATATAAACTAGGATAAATTGGCCCACTGAAAAAAAAAAAATCTTGCATCTAAAAAATATGAACCAAATTTTTAAAAATTTGAAAATGTGATTGGTTCATATTAATATATAAGAGATTTATCATTAATATACAAAGTGTTTATTATTAAAAATTTAAAAATTTATAAGGAGTTTATCAATGATATACAACAATATATCATTAATAAATATAATAAATAGGGTATAATATAAAATACAATAAATGTTGAGTTATTTGCTTGATTTGGTCTTATAGTATAGATTATATTTGTAAAACACCCCCATAAACTAGTCAAAATTTTGACAAATAAATATAATTATTACTGGAATTCAATGTGTGTGATCCAACTTGTTATAATCTTAATTAATTTAAATCCTTTTGGTAAAAATTAGAGCATCCACCAAAGAGATAATTCACAAGAAAAGTCTTAAGAATTTTTTTTTTTTGTTTTTTGGCCAAAATCTTGAGAAAAAGTTGAAGACACTAAATTAAGAAATGATTATAAGTGGACATCTTAACAAACCTGGAGCTATTATGATGGGCTCATGTGTTGAGTTTCTGGCCCATGGGCCCATCAAGTCTTACAATCATCTAATGGTGGCTGTGGTTATAATTCATCCATGTGACATAAAGCTAACCT
Source organism: Prosopis cineraria (assembly GCF_029017545.1). NCBI lineage: Eukaryota > Viridiplantae > Streptophyta > Magnoliopsida > Fabales > Fabaceae > Prosopis > Prosopis cineraria. The sequence continues at coordinate 44,617,607 of NW_026555333.1, forward strand.
TAAAAACAAATTTAAATCAACACATAAAGATGAGTTCAATTAATTAATATAATCATGGCCGTCATTATTTAACTAATTTCAGCTTATTTCCTGTTTAGTTAAATGTCATGATGAAAAATCTTCATTTGGGTGACTTGAAGTCTTGAACTAATCATGCTTATTACTTTAATGTTTTCCCCCTTAAAAGAAGTCTAATTCTCAGTTGCAGCAATAAGTATAATCAATAAATTGAAAAAGGGTTATGAACATGAGCAATACTTGTCTCTGCTCCTTATCATAAAGACCTATTAAAAATTTTGCGTAGGTTAAAAAATTCAGTTAAAATTACTTTCCATGTAATGTATTAAATGGAAGAGGTTGTTTAGTTAGTTATTTAATATAAAAGAAAATGATAATTAGGAAAAATAAATATTTTAAATAAAGAATCTTACAGTAAAAATATGGGGTTTCTTGAAAAAAATAAAGGAATAATTAACGGGATTAGATCTAACAAAAATGGCTAGTTTTTCATAATATGATAAATTAAAATTTGAATTCTCACAATAAGAAATATTTACATTTAATATCCGACCATATGTACCTCAAATAAGATTGTTTTTAATAGAAGAATGTTGTGTGCAATAAAAAAAAGAGGGAATAAGATAATAATCACATTCAAGGACAAAAATTGTGAATATCATATTTTGTCTAGGTCCTAATAAATAAATAAGGTAACATTCATAATAAAGTAATAAAAAAGAGAAAATAATAAGAATGAAAATAAAAAAAATATTTTATAACAAAAAATATAAAAAAATTTAAAAGGTATTGAATATGAATATAATAAAAAATATAATCAAGTTAGATCACAATCTAATATAATAAGTTGAATATAATAATAAGAATATTATGTAATATAATATTATGATTTGAAGATTTTTAAAATAATATAATCTAATATCTAAAATTACGATTTGAAAATTTTAAAATAATACAATGATTAGGATATAATAATAGAAAAGATAATAATTAATATCCAATCTTTAATAATAATAATAATATATAAAAATCCTAATTGTGATCATGATAGGATTGAGATTTTTGAGAAAATCTAGATATAGAGATCTATATAAAGAAAAACAAAGGTAGAGCAAATGACAGTTGGAGAGATTGAAGGAAGGAAGAAAAGAGGAGACGATAAAGGTCCAAATTGATCAAGATTTATAGAGGCAAGTTCACTTTTCCTTGAGTCATAGATATGCTTGTATATTGGTAGAAGAAGATTTCACAAAGTTGGCTCTTAAAAATTAAGTCATAAATTCTTTAATGGTTAGCATTATAGAAAACATTAACCTGCATACACGCCGATTGCCTTCTTGTCTTGAATCCTCGAATGTTCATCTCATATTTGTGTCTCCACATGATTTGTGCGTCCAATTATGACTCATTCTTGGCTAATCTTTTTATCCTTTGTATTCATGCGTGAATTAAATTTTCCTTTCTCATGCCATATGCCAAAGTAACGTGATGTGAGACTTTAACATGGACTTGATGAATTTATGTGTAGAATATAATTTTGAATATTTGCATATTTTATTCGACAATTTCATTTGCATTAGGCAATTTATAAAATTGCTAAAGAAGTCTTCATTATGGGAGTTGATATGGTGAGGAAATTTGGAGATATATGATGCCTGAAAGTATTCATGAGAAATTCTAAAAAAAAAAAAAACTTCAAGATTTAGATCTCAAATGAGTATTTATCGAGTCATTATTTACATCTATCGTGATTTTATCTTTGTTGCGTAAGATTTTTGAAGTCCACACAAGCTTATAAATTAATTAATTATTATCCTGTATATAGCAATAAATTATCGCATGTACACAATTTTAAAATTATCAATTGCATGAGACTTTCAGAATCCTCACAGATTTATGAATCAAATAGCTTCTCTTAAGCGGCGATAAATTATTGCAAGCACATATTTTAAAATATTTTATATTTAAATAAAAATAAAATTTTTTCCTAAAATAAATAAAATAAAATAAAATAAAATATTTTTGAAAGGTAAATGTATGAAGTTTTCATAAATCTTATTAAAATATTTTTCACAAAATTATCCCTCACGATTTTTTCACAAATAAAGAAATAAAATATTTTCATACTCCCTTTGGTCCTATTTATAAAGTAGCGAGAGAAGAATTTTTTTTTTGTTTTATTTATAAATTATGTCATTAAATTTTTATCATAATTTTTTTTACCCTCCATTAAATATTGAAAAAATAAACTATATTATTGAAGTGAGTATATTTAATAGGAAAAAAATTAAGAACTTATTAAATTTTAAGACAGAGTTAATGAGTTTTAAGGTTTTCTTTGGTACTGATGAAATATGTTAAAAGTAACTTATAAATAAGATTAAAATAGTAAATAAAAACTACAAACCAACATTAAAGTTATTTTATAAAATATTTAGTAATTAATATTTTTTTAAAAAAAGTTTCCGACCAAGAAATACACATTTTTACCTCGAATTATGTGAGTTTTAATCCCTTAAAAGGATAAATAGGCCCTAAAATTTTATTCAAGGTCAATTCCAATTTATAAATAAATAAAATTTTTCCTTCTAATTGTCTTACTTTATTTCTTATTTTATTAAGGATAATTAATATATTTTTAAAGGTAATTTAAATTTATATAGTTAACTTAAGATAACCATTCATATGAATGGGTGTTGTAGGGTACCTAACACCTTCCACGCACACAATCAACTCTCTTATTTTTTTCTCTTTATATAGACCATATAGTTAAAAAGGTTTTTAACATTACTCTTTAAAATTTTAATTGCAACTCCTAAATATTTATTTTCTCATTTGGAAAATTCCAGATGACACTTGTCTTATCCCTCGTATTCAAAGAGGTAATTACACATATTATTCCTTATAATTAGGCTGATCCATTCTCTTATTTCTATCTCTCCCCAAAATGGATTAAAATATATTATACCCAACCTGTGTCTCTTACTTAGAATTTAGACTACAGTTTAGGGGGGAATTATTGTATGACATTAATTTTGATTATGAGTAGATGGGTTGATGCTAGAAGAAAATTCTTTTTTTAAACAAAAATTGTAGTTGAAGTTATATATTTATTTCACAATTGATGTATTCTCTATTTTCATGAGTATCTTTTTTTTTTTTGCAAAACTATTTTCACGATTATCGATTGAATTGTTTTAATTCAATTGTGACTAATCAAATGCGTTATATTCAATTTTTAATAGTTACTGTTTTGTATAAAAAATGACAAATTATAAATACCCCTTTTAAGTTTTGTTATAATTGTATAAATTTTTTTTAAAATCAATATAAAATAAAAGTAAATTTTACGTGTTACACGAATTTTTTAGTGATTAGTAATTAGTATTAACTTATAAATAATGTATCTTTAGATTGTGTGTGTGTGTATTGATTTTTTTAGTTTCACCAAAATTAAGTATATCTTTTTAAATTATATGCAGACATTTCTTCAAATAATTAAAATGTTATCATAAATCAAATAAAATTTAGAAAAATTCGAGTAATTTTTTAAAATAGTATAACGGTCTTTTTCGGCATTTTCAAACCAAAAATATATTAAGAAATTTACTTTCTAGAATGCCAACGAGATTTATAGGATTTAAAAAATAAAAATAAATATATCCATACATTATATTAAAAGTGCAGTACTTCTCCAATCTCATATATTTATCACCTTCTAAAAGTATAATTTAATTTATTTTATAAATTATTAATTAATGAAATTATTTTATTTTAAATTAAAATTTTTAAATTATCCTTAAAAAAGAAGAGAGAGAAAAATAGTAAAAATAATATTATATTTTTTGTATATTTTTACTTTTTAATTGAAAATTATATTTAAAATTTCACTTAGTTTTATTCCTTTTATTTTTATTATATTAATATTAATAAAGTTAATAAAAATAACTTATAAATAATATTTAAGGGAGTATTTGTGTAAAAAAAGAAAAAATTAATCTTTTTAATCCTTCAATTTTTAACTCACTTGTAACTCAATTCTTTAACTATGACTTGTTACAACTCAGTCCCTCAATTATAACTCGTTACGACTTAGTCCCTCAACTTTTGATTCACTTATAATTCAATCCTTATTTTTTAATTTTTTTTAAAAAATTTTCTTATTAAATAAGAGGGATAAAAATGCTCATATATTATTTTAAAATACCATCCTCTTATTCTTTAATGTGAGATTTAAGCTAATATGAAAAAAGAGAATTAAAAAAAGTTGAGAGACTGAATTATAAGTAATTCAAAAGTTAAAGGATTGAGTCATGGGTGAGTCATAATTAAGAGATTGAATTATAAGTGAATTAAAAATTAAAATGCTAAAAAATTAATTTTTTTAAAAAAATTAAATAAAGACCACATGAACACAGTGGACTCTGCAAAAGCAGCATTGGCTGTTCAGTCCTGGCCCACCTGCTGTGCATTGTTTTGCATGGTCCTTTCTCTAATCAATCTATTCTCTCATAGCATACAAAAGCCAAGCCTCGTCACATGTTATCTGTCAAGACTGAAATAAATAAATAAGAGTTATATTTAGTCATAATTATTTTTAAATTATTAAAAATCAGATTAATTATTAAACTGATCAAGATTTTAAAATTTAATGGTCAGATTAATCATGCACGAAACATTTCATTGAATTTGAAAAATACTAGTTCAAAAGTTCATTAATTCAATCAACTGAATTGACTTGATTTTTAATATTATGATTATTTTTAATGTTTTTTTAGTAAAGTGATTACTCTAGATCTAAGACACACTTTGAAAAAGGCTAAGTGACAGGGGGAGAGGAAATTGTTAGTGTGATCAATACTTTGTTTTGAAATAGTCTAATAAAAAATTAAGAGCTTAACTGAAACATGATTTAAATGAATCAAAATGATTATAATCTGATAGAAAGTTATATTTTTTTTTATTTAACCAACACATATCCCATCTACAAGTGAAGAATTACCAACATCAATCAAAATTCAACTTAAAATTCTTGCGGAAGAAGAAACAAGAATTAGAAATGTGATTCTTGATATAAGCAGTTTGATGGTTGGGATCTAATACAGTATTATTTTTTATTTAATAAAAAGAATAAACTGACACTCTTTTTTTTTTTTTTAGTCGTTTTTGCCTCCTACGGATCCATGGACACAGAAAATTGCAGAAGCACACAGACTAGCGTGAAAAAATATAATATATTTTGATATCAGTGCAAGTGGGTTAATCTTGTGACTCACAATCATAATTTAGACGAAGACTATCTTCCCTTTTCTCCATAAACAATAATCATAAGCTTTGACATTGTTAGCAGAACATTACTTTGAAGATCTGGGCATCAAGCAGAAAATTAATGAAGTCAAATTCCAAATAATAATCAGCAACACATAGTAAGTTCACTCATTTAACTCCAATAAATGCCAAATCAAAAGGAAAAAGCATGAGTTGAAATGAACAAAAAAGAAAGAAAGAAAGAAAGAAAGTCGAGTATGAAACAAAAGAAGTCATTGTTTCTGTCCAAAACAAGAAAGAAGCAATATAGAGTCTGATTTTATTGACCACTTTCCATTAAGAAAAAGGGTATTTTCTCTGTATTATGGCTGATGGACTCTGTCTCCAAGCATGTTATTTCTTATCATGCTGTAGTGGGAAGCAGACGATAATGTTTATTGGTACCAAAATCTACCGCCAAGAAATACCCACTTTATCATTCTCTATAAATGTTTCACCCTCCATTGAAATCTGACACACTTTTTCTCTGATAGTTCACCTTCTGCTCCACAATCTCAAAAAGCTAATCTAAAGTTGAACCCCACAAGTTTCAAATCCCATTCCATGCCATATCCCCACATTCCTTTTTCTTCGTTAGGTACTTACCATCAAGTTTCATGCTCAAATATATATATATATATATATATATATGGAAGGTTAAATTCTCATGTGAAATCAAATCAGTGATGAGAATGCTTTAGGTCTGAAGAAAGAAAGAAGAAATGAGGGTTCTGCAAAAGCTCCGCCTTCTGTTCTTCATTGCAAGTCGTGTTTCTATGATGCTTCTTCTTCCACATGTGAGCTCATCCACAGAGAACATGGAAGCTATAGGTGGTCATTCTAGCAGCAAAGACAACAGCATCAAGGTATTCATGTATTTTTTTTTCCTGCATTTTCTTCTAAGTTTTGAATCTGGCATTTTAGATTCTTGGTTGGTTGTGATTATGAAGATGAACCCTAGGCTTGTGTTCGAGATTTCATTACATGGATTTCTTCTGTGGGCTTCAATGGGATTCTTGATGCCTGTGGGTATACTTGCAATCAGACTGTCTAATAATGGTGGGGCTAATCAAAGAAGGTTCAGAATGATTTTCTATGTTCATGCAATTCTGCAGGCAAGTCCTCCCGAATTTTCTCCTCTGTTTCCCCCTAAATTCTCACTTCCCTCTACCTCAGATTTAAGATTTTCTCTGCGATCTATTAGCTTTAATAATTATTCACTTTCTAGTACACAGTGTATATTTATTTTACCTTGTAACTTAATATTAAAGAGGAATGAGGGAGGATTGCACTTTAAATTAGATTACTTGGGTCAGTTTTCCTGAATCTGATGATGGGCTTTATATGACAGTGAAAGAAACAAATTTGTGTATTTATTATTATTTTTATTATTTTCATTATTATTATTATTATTTCATACCTGTTTTATTTTATTTCTTTGTATAGTACCAAATATGTTCTAAAGAGTGACAGATTCCTTATTCTCAAGTATTTTATTGAGCCAAAGTTTATTAAGTCAATATAAAGTCAGGCAAGGGCTAACTTCTTGGACTATAATAAATGCTCAGAAGACCAGGAACACATTTTTTTAATAAAATAATTTTCTGCAGGATTGAAAGCTTCTAGCTTTCTTCATTTGGTTTTGAACTAGAAGGGTTTGAAGAGAACCCAATTTAGCTGTTACTAAGGTCCTACCCAAAGTCTGAGCTCAAATATGATTAAAGCCAGAAGTGAAAATCTCACCGTTAAAGATCAATAACTAAACTTTCTATTAACTTTTTCATTGCACTGATTATATTTGTCTTTGGCATATAATAATATAGTTTTATTTTGTATTGAACAGAAGGTTGCTGTAATTGTTGCCACAGTTGGTGCAATCATGTCCATAAAAAACTTCAACAATGCTTTCAACAATAATCATCAACGAGTAGGGGTGGCTCTCTATGGTATTATCTGGCTTCAAGCCCTTCTCGGTATTTTTAGACCTCGAAGGTAAATTAATGAATTGTCACTTTCTGTTTCAAAGATCCCTTCAACTCAGCAAGTTAGATCACTTGTTGCTGAAACATAATCTTGATTTGCCCTCATTACTCAATTATGAGACTTTGATAATAGTATGTCAATGACCACTTTAGAAGTTTCAAGAGGCGATTCAAGACTAATTTAACAAATAGTACACACTTGAACATAATTGGAAGTTCTCCCCCAGAAAGTTGGTTGTTTTGGGAGAGAATCATTTTAATTGAGTATCACATTGCACAGATTATACTACAAAAAGCCTATTTTTGGATTTGGGAAATTACCCTTAATTTGGGCCTGACAAGTTCAAACATGAATTAGTCATAGATTGAGAGACCTAGTAATAAGTTCATGCCCTGTAAGGGCCTGTCTCCTTGTACACTGTGACACTTCATAGATTCTCTACAAGCATTCTTTATAGAGCAATTGAACGCCAACTTTGACTCCAGGTATTAGACACTTGGGTGAAAAATCTTTTTCCAAACTAGCTATTGACTGTTGAGGTAGGATAGAGAATAGCTATCTTCAAATATCTCATTGAACAATTTACCCTACTGCATTTGATGCTTATGTATCAATATTTCAGGCCATTTTTTGTCAATTTTAAAAAAAAAAGCTCAACATTTTCTAGTGTCATCATTCTACATGATTGGAAAGTTTCAGTAATCAAAGTCATAATAATCTTTCCAGGGGATCTAAAAGAAGGAGTGTATGGTTCTTTCTGCACTGGATACTTGGAACTGTGATTTCCTTCCTGGGAATTCTGAATGTATATATAGGCTTACAAGCCTACCAAGAGAAGACATCAAAAAGCATAAGAATATGGAACATACTGTTCACTATTCAGCTTGTTATCATTATGTTCTTCTACCTTCTTCAAGACAAATGGGTTTACTTGCAGAAGAAGCAAGGAGTGATTTTGGACAATGAATGTCAAGAAATTTCTTCAGATATCAAGCAGAAGGAAATGAAAGCTGAGTCTTGTTGAGAGAGACTTTTACTTTTATAGGTTTAAACTATGTGAAAATTCTCGAATAAGTTGATTGTTTTTAAAACTGGCACAATCATTTAAAGATTGTCAGCTACATATTAGTGAGTTAATTCTTTTTTGTAATATATTTGTATTTGAATGTGCAAATTTGTGAACTTAATTTAAATGTCATTCATCTCATGGAGATTACAAAAAAAAAAAAAAGATGCAGCTAATTTGTGAGATGTTACGCTCTGTTATCTTCTGAGATTTCTAGTTCATGAGGACTAGAAAGTAAATACAATACCCAAAAGTTCACTGGGTGAATATATATTGAATTTGGTATACAAGAAAATACTTTCTAGAAAAAAGATAATAAATGCACCTAAAAAGAAATAAGATGGGTATATTTTCTTTTTTTAGAAAATATTTTTCCACCTATTGAACAAGTTGGATTTGGACTCACCAAAACCAATGCAATTATATTAGTTCAAAAGGCGTTTATAAAATATTAGTCATTTTGTTCTCAAACTGATATCAGGCACATTTACAAGGTATGTGTTGTATGTTTACTAACTTGACTAAGTAATTTTGAGCTTTTATTTTATTTTAACAGAGAGTAAAATTTAAAGAAGGTAAATATTTACAAGAAGTAGCTGATGTTATATGTATGTATATTTTTAAAATCCTTCAAGCAAAAGAAAAAAATATCCTTACCTCTTCAAGTTGATAAAATAGGAATATATCTCCTCCAAGTAGTTATTTCTTTTGATTTGTTTACTAGGAGGATGATAATTAGATCCTAAAATTTTAAATTACTAATAGTTAGGTCTTACCAATTTTTTTAAAAAAGTAAATTAAAAATATCGATTCAAATAATTATAAATTTTAAAATTTTTAATTATAAATAAATAAATAAATAAGTATCCTACATAATTTTTAGATTATAATATAAATTTGTATTTATAACAGTTTGAATTGATATTTATCATTTATATTTTAAAAACTTTTATTAGGAACTTCATTGTCATTGATTTAATTTTTTGAGATCTAACTTTCATTTCATTGTCTCTTGTTTATTTGAACTTCACTGTGCCTTTTATTTAAAAAAAAGGAAAAAAAGAAATATTCATTCAGATTAAGCGAAGCATTATGAATATTATTCAGATGTACGTGATATTATATCTTCCCAATAGTTTCTTAAAACCCTTATCATGCTCCCGCCTGCCAGTCAATCACCGGATTACAAAAGGAGAGAGGTATGCAACCTAACTTTTAGAATATAAAAGCTGAAATGACATATGAATCTCTCTAAAATAAGGGATAACAATTTAATTTTATAAAATATAATAATGACTGTAAAATTTTATATAATTTCTTTGAAATTAAATTTTCAAAAAAAATATTTAGTACTCCTCTACAATTTAAAAAATTATAATTTTTTAAATTATTTTAGTTATTAGCGAAATCAAACTTGTAAATACTTATGTCAAACTTGTAAATGACATAAAATTAATTTAACTTTACTGATTAAAAATATTGCTAATAGAAAGTTATTATTTTTTAAATTATTTTAGTTATTGATGAAATCAAACTTATAAATATTTATATTAAACTTGTAAAGCATATAAAATTAATTGTAAAGAAATAGTAAAGTAACTTTATATAACAATTTAATCTCAAAAAGTCTCTTGGAACATTACTGTCATTATCACATTTTGAAGGGCCAATTGTTATTTTCCTGTTTCTGAGAAATTTTTCTATCATTCTCCCTTATTAATATCAACCTTAATTAATAAGTTATCAATAACAAAATATCAATATATCTAAGTCTAACAGCAACAAGTTAGGGCGTTGTGCATGAAAAATAATTATTAATTAACTATAGTGAGAGGGCTTTTATTAACTAGGTCTCAACCCAACATAAATTTGCATTAATTTTGTTAGTGTTAAATGTTTGATAATTTGTAAAAAAAAAGATTATATATCCAAATAATAAAATTCACAATAAATTGTGTGTTTTTTTTATATAAACTATGACTATTATAAGTTATTGAGTTCTAATTTGTTTAGTAAGATGTGAGCCGACTGCGGTTAGATTAAATGAAACAGATTCAATTTTGAAATAAAATGTAAGCTTTAGTTACAAAATTTTTCAATTATCAATTTATTTTTTAAATTTTGATTTAAAATAACTTAATTCTTATATTTTTTGACTCAATAAAACTTCATCCCTATAATTTTTTAACTCAATAAACTATAGATATTAATTTGTACTAAATCAAAGTTCAAAAATTAAATTAAATTGATAATTGAAAGAAATTTAAATTAAAAAGCTAAAAATTATATTATCCTTCAATTTTTGTTGGGTTAATATGTAATTTGGATATTAAACTATAGGTCTAAGGAGAATTTGAATGTTAAACTTATATTTGGTACATTCTCAATATTAAATAATTAAACTTGAGGCAATTTTAACCTTACTACTAAATTAAAACATACGTTGGTTACTTTTGAAAGAAATGGGACATAATGTGAAATTTTTTTTAAATAAGGGTGTGAGAGAGATGGAGAGTGAAATTTTATACAAATGTTATATTAGATCCCATTTCTAAAAAGTAACAAGTGTTTATTTTAATTAAACAATAATGGTGAATTTACTCCAAATTTAATTATTTAGTGTTCAAAATATTACAAATACAAAATTAAAAGTCAAATTATCTTTAAACTTATAGTTCATGATTGAAATTATATATTAACCCATTTTTTTAAAGAGAAAATTGATATTCAAAACTTAAGAATGAAAATTATTTCTTCCCGTTCAATGTCAATCATATTTCACATATCAATAAAAATAATTATTTTTTATTTCCATAAAATAATGACGTGCCTTTTTTTTTTTTTAAGCTTAGCTAAGTGTCTAATTGGATTATATTTCCCATGTTTACATTAATTTGAAAAGACCAACAGGGGCTGGGTTTAATAAAAAAAATTAATCTTTGTTAATATAACAAATTAAAGTTCAAATTCTTGTCAGAAGAAATACCCATATTTGTTATTCGATTGTATTTTAAATAGAATTATTTTCAATAAAAAGATATATACGAACACTAAAATAATAAATTTAAAAATTACTAAATATTCTATATTTTAAGCTAAGTTTAAATAGGTAAAAAGAAAAAAGAAAAACTCTCACTTAGGGCCCTCAGAACATAGACATGTGCATTTAGAGCTCAATACAATTTGAAAAATCTTTGTTGACCCCTTAAATGGAAATATGTTTTAATAAAAAAAACAGATTTACCCTTCCTCTCTCCATAACTATACAAATGTTCATAAATTTTTAACATAATCTCTTGTAATATACAATTGGTTCAATAAAAATAATTTAATTTAAAATGTACAAATTGCGTAGGATGAAAGAATAATATATATATATACATAAATTTACAATGCAATGCTCATAAAATTTTAACACAATATCATTTAATGTACAATTAATCTAATAAAAATGATTTAATTTAAAATGTATAAGTTACACAGGATAAAGAAATAATAGAATATCTATAAATACATAATACAATAATCATAAATTATTAATATAATATTATGTAATTGACATAAAATATCTAAGAACAAATGTATTTTTTTAATTAAAATATATTTTCATTTAAAGCCTTACAAAGAATTTTCAGATCAGCCTTAAATGCAAAATTTTGTTCACTCCCAGCAGAAAATGTCCAACATATGGCCCGTGACAGTATTGGATAATTATATTAACAAATAAACAAAGATGCAATTTGATAAACGGGCGGTGAGGATTGCGGAATACGATGCCGAGCCAAGTAGCGCCTTTTAGGAGCGGAATACGATGCCGAGCCAGTTTTTAAGCACACACGAAGAAGAAAGATAGCACCTTTATTCTTCCCTGAATAAAGGCGATGCTAGTTCTCTCTCTCCATTTAGCTTCTTCAATAATGCACATAGATCAAGAACAAGAAGACGAGGTGGGATCTGCGCTGCGTTAATGGCGAAAGCTGCTAAACGCGGTTTGGATGAGAGGCCGCAAGATGATGCTCATCATCCTTACGCCTTTCATGTCTCTGGTCCTCGCAATTTCTCTCTCTCTTGGAGGGACCTCCTCAATTCTAGTTGGTCAGTAACCTTGTCAAATCCCCCTTCTAATCTTACTGAAAATCAGATGAATTTTACCTCCTTTCTTATAGGCTCCATTGCCGGTTCTTAACCGCACTGATTCCAACTTGTCATAACAAGTTTACCACTGATCATTACAGAATAGGATTGCGAACTACATGTAGGGTTCTGGAATGAAGATGTTTACAAATTAGGTGTTAACATATAAAAGGGTTTCAAGACTGAAGGAACTATCACGAAATATAAAAGACAGGTGGAAATGAATTTTTTGTTACGGAATCTATTTGAATTATAAATGGATGCGATATAGTTAATCAACTAATGGATGCTATATATTGCAGATCGATTTACCCTCTTGATCAGTGCAAGAACATAACTGTACTTCATATGGTATTAGGAATTTCCTGTGTCAAGTCTTAGAATTTCAATCAATTTTGAAAGATAAATGGATTTTAGAGTATGAATGTAAAGAAAAATGCTTTACCAATTGAGTTCCTAAAATGTTTACTTGTTGCTTATTAAGGAAGGAACTATCACCGAACAGAAAAGAAATGTGGGAATGAACTCCTTGTTGCTGAATCTGTTTGAATTGAACTAGGTGAAACACGTTACAGAGAATCGATAAGTAACTTCTTATTGATCTTGATCCTTTTCTTTTAATTTTAATTTCTACTTTCAGCTCTTTCTGGGTCTTTGTCTAGTGTGATTTTGTGACAAGAATCACAGAGAAGTTATAATTTGTTGGGTAAAATATGAAGAGTAAGTTACACTTTGTTTTCCAAATATGCACAAACTTTCTTTGAAAATAAAATAGAAGTTTGCATACTCATGCCAGTACAATTCAAAAGAAATCTATGTAATTTACTCTTTTGTTTTCAAGAGAAGTTTGCATAGATTTTTGAAAATGAAAGGGAAGTGCATGCAATTTTAACAAACCTCAATCAAGTGCCGTTTAATTCACTTAACTATAAATGATGATAGTACATACAAAATAAAACGTGCTCATATCTGTTTTAACTTTCGTAGAAAGCCCGGAATTTCTTATATTTACCCTCCATTTATCATTATTCTATTGAAATGTTGATCTATCAAAGAGAAACCAACACGGCATCACTTAACTAGCTCATGTAATAGTATAATATTTTGTCACTATCAAACAATTCCTTCCTTCCTTCCTTTTCAAGTGCTTGCCCTGTTTTTTCGTTTGGTTTTATTTACTGTATGCATCAGAACATGACAAGTATTATCTTGCTACTAACCTCAGCAGGATCCATTTCCTCTTCATTCATCATCTTCAAAACTCACGTGTTTGCACCAAAGTTTCATTGACACCTCTTACATCTTTTAATAATTTCGGCATGTGTGTGTGCTGATTGGTATTTTATACGCATACAGGAAGGATGAAAATTATAAGAGAATTGTCATTGCCTGTTTTATACAGGCAGTTTACTTGCTCGAACTTGACAAACAAGAGAACCGAACAAAAGAAAATGCTTTAGCTCCAAATTGGTGGATCCCCTTCAAGTACAAGCTCACTCAAACTTTGATTGATGAAAGAGATGGATCGATCTTTGGTGCAATATTTGAATGGGATCAACGTGCAGCAATGGCTGACTTGTTATTAGCTAGACCTAGTGGTGCCCCTAGGGCAGTTTTAGCACTCAGAGGAACATTACTCAAAACACCAACCATTCGAAGAGATATTGAAGATGACCTTCGTTTTCTTGCTTGGGAAAGCTTGAAGGGATCTTCTAGGTTTAAATTAGCTTTGGAGGTACTCAAGTCTGTTTCCAAGAAATACGGAAGCAGCAATGTCTGTATTGCAGGGCATTCTTTAGGGGCTGGGTTCGCACTTCAAGTAGGAAAGGCACTAGCAAAAGAAAGGATATATGTGGAGACACATTTATTCAATCCACCTTCTGTTTCACTGGCAATGAGTTTGAGATACATGGGCAAAAAGGCAGAATCGATTTGGAAGAGACTGAAATTAATGCTTCCTTCAAGTAGCGTTGAAGGCAAAACTCTGAGTGAAGGACTATCACATCAATCAACCAGCTTGAATACTTCTGGCTCTGGGCTGGGAAAATGGATTCCATATCTGTATGTGAATGACAGTGACTATATCTGTTGTTATTACACTAGTCCTGATGATGTCAAGGGCAGTATGGGTATTTCAAATGGGCAAGTTTTAGCAAAGATGTTTGTGGTTTCCAAGGAGAAACAGAAGTTCCTGGAGGCTCATGGCTTGGCACAATGGTGGTCAAGTGATGCGGAGCTTCAGCTGGCTATTCAAAATAGTAAGCTCATAAGCAGGCAGCTTAGATCTTTATATATGGTTGCAACTTCATGATTAACATTGGGAAAGCATCAGAGGAAATGGATTTTACTTCTTATTAAAAAAAAGAAAAGGAAATGGGTTTTACTCTGATTGTTTGATAAATGGTTTTTTTAAAATCCTGATAAGACTGCTTTCCGTGGATCGTAAACGGATAGTCAGATATTGATATTTCTTCTGCTTCATTATATTTGTTGAAAAAATTGTATGATATACCCAAGTCCATATGAGGTCCTTCTTCTGTCAAGTTCTCCAATGGAATTGTATTAGTGAATATTTAGGCGTCTAGAGCCATAAAATTTGGGCGCCTTTCAGTGGGAAGTTTCTGCCTGGGTTTGTCCTTAGAGGAAATGCCAAATTTATGAAGCTGTGACTTAAAAGTTGAACGACTAATTCGGGAGATTAATAGTTTAGCAAGTGAACAGAAAATCAAGGAAATTTCTTCGTCTGAGTTGACAGAAGTAGTTAGAACTGATTGGGATTTCCCCCATTTCAAAATTGGTAAGTTTAGACGTTTTTGTTATGTCCGTGCAAGTGAATTTACTGAAAATGATAACTATAGTTGGTTTTTGACATGACTTGCATATCTTGTGTTATTTGACTTGTTCTAAAAAAATATCTCCTAATTCTATTTTTTTAATATCTGGTATTACTGATTAATTTGGATTAGAGATAAACTCTTTCAATATGATTTTTCCCCCACAGAGCTGAAACCTTAAAGAATGTTGAGTATTTTGTCACTTAATCTAACCACTAATCTTTTTCCATACTAATTAAATTAATGAGTTATTCTTTTTAAAATATAAACTCTAGAGATGGAAATAAACGTAGCTCTTTTTAGCTTATTTACGTCTTAGACTAAAGAGGTTAGACTCAAGTCTATTTATAAATTTATTTATAGAAATAGGCCAAGCCTTTTTAATTAAAATCTCTAACTTGAAGGTTGTCAAATCAACATGTTTGATAAATTATAAAAGTAATGATTAAAATATTTTTTTAATATGTTAAGTATGCTTTGATTGAGTTGAAGCCTATTTAAAGACTTTAAAGATCTAGCTTTTAAGCCTATTTAGAGGTTTACTTAAAAAAATTAACCTTTAAATAGGCAAGTCAAGCTTTTGGCAAGCTTAGACCTGAGTTTAGAAAAGGCCCTTGTACATGCCATAAACTCAAGCTTAAAGGCTGAAGTTTAGAAAAGGGCCTTGTATATGCCAACAACTCAAGCTTAAAGCCTACCGTACAAGCCAAGTAACTCCTAACTCCTTTAAGTCTTACATAATTGCTAAATTATATCTCGACTAACTAACGGATCCCTGTCAAAAGAAAAGGGGGGAAAACTTGATAGTGATGAAGGGAACAACTGGATTTATACAGAAGTGTACACTTTAGGATTATTAATTCCGTTTTCCTCAATAGAAACAACTATATAGAGTATAAACACTAAGAGCAAACCAGCAAAGAAAAATTCATGGCTGAAGTATTTTGGTTGATCTGCTATAAAAAGACACGCTATTATAGCAGTCCCCACAACTCATACTCATATGTGCTGACCTCTTGCTCTGGCTGTGCATAACAATCATGCAAGAAATCTCTTTCAACTTCTGCATCAAAAAGCTGTGTTTCCAGATTCTGATATGCCAAGAAATGGTCCATACTTTGGTTTGCCTCGGATCTTCCTAAGGTTGTATCATCCAGACATGTCTGGTTGTAGCAGCAGAACTCAGAAGATGAACAGGAGGTTGTTGTATTTGCCTCAGAAGAAGACGATGCTGAAACCTCAGAAGAATCAAAACTGGCTTCAAGTTCAAGGTGGTCTGTAATCTGAACATCGTCTGCAAGAATAATGCAATTCTGAGGATCCATTTTTGGTGCAGAAGAAGGTGAATATGAAGATGCTGATATGGTTGTTGAGCTTGCAGTATTATTGCCAGTTAGCTCTTGAACAAGCTTCTTGAAGCCAGAGCTGTGTGTGATGTAGACCTTTGGTCTCAAAGCCTTAATCAAGCTGCTCAATTGTTGCTTCTGGTTCTTGGGTATTTTCAGTGATGCTTCGCTTAGTTTCTTTCCCATGAAGACGATGATGATGATGATTCCAATGTTTTGCAGCTAGCTGGCTCCTTTGATATCAGCTCCAACCTCACACAGAAGTCCAAGGAGCCATATATGAATAAATAATCATTTTATAGGGAGGATGGGTTTAAAGATCATAACAGACTAGATGATGAAGTTGATGTTGATCCATTAAAAACAATGAATGTAATATAAATTAACGATTGTCTTATTAGGAGTTTCAATATTTCATAATCACTTGCCAACCTTGTATTAATTTTTCAAGATTTATTTACAAAAGAGGGAGAGGGAGATAGAGAGAGATTAATGCATAATAATGAGTTCTACTTATCAATATTATAGTAGTAATTGTAACGTTTCAAATTTCAATTGTATGATGTGGAATATCCATTGAAATAGGATCCTATTATTTTGTGTCTATCTTTTGCCTCACTCATTTAAAATTATTTCAAATGTGACTTGTGAGTATATTTTTATTATTGCTTTACTTGTCAACATCTTTTTTTTTAATATTGTTTCTCTATCTATCACTTTAAAAGATGAAAATGCTGAGTTTTGTATTTATGTGGAGATATAGAGTTGGTCAATTCAATAGGATGTTTTTTTTTTTTGGGAATTAATATATACATATATACACACACATTTTGCTGATATAGAATATAGAGCGTGAGGTAGAAGGGCATTGAGGGCACGCAGCTTACTGTTTAATTAACATTAAATAATGCAACTCTCGGCCCAAGTTGTTTCTGTGAAGGGACACTGTTATTGTATAATGTACAATATAGGTTTTTCACACCGGAATTTCCCTAGAATTTGTGTAAGGTGTTTTTATAGGCACAAGTTAGGTTTTTTTTTTTTTAATAGAGCATTATAAGTTAGTTTTGTATGACATAGAATGCTTAAGTTCTACGTCAAGTAGTATGGTGCAAAAGGTTTTTTCTCTCTGTTTTTTTTTATATAAAAAAATCAATAATAAAATACAATAATTGAGTAGTAAAAAAGTCTAAAGGACAAGGAAGGCAAGAAAGTAGATCACAAGAAATATCAAACCCAATCATGCCAAATAAAGTATTGAGCTTGTGGATGTCTTGTACTCAAAGTTAGAGCAAATAATATTTTAACAATAATCTATGAAAAAGCTTCTTGCAAATGCATTAGAGGAAGATGCAATTTTGCAAAGAGAGGATGTTATGGAGGTAAGCATTGATCTATGTTAAAGTAGCCCGAATACAAATGAAGTTGAAATAGTTGAATTTGTGATAATTGAACATCTCAACTTGATGTTGTGTGAAAATTTGAATTGCACAAAAAACAAAGCTAACCAAAGAGTAATTCCTCTAATCTTATATTTGGTCATTCTAACAATCCAAACCAAACGATTTGGTATTTTAGCACCCTAGTTTATCCTAGATAAGGAAGCAAAGTGATGACGAGAAGATTGCAATTTAGTCTACTGTGACCACTAACAAACATTCAACATATAAAAACAAGTCCAATGAAATTCTTTTACCACTTCTGCGAGAGGTAATATGATGCCCAATGAAAACCTACTTCATCAAAGAGGAAAAAGGGATAAAGTTTCAAACCAAACGACATTTACATTACTACAAGTACAACCACTAAAAAGATATGATATAGTTTCAGAGTCCATGCAACCAGAAACATATGGTAAGTTTTTTTTTTTTTTTATCGATCATAAGTTATACAACATTGTTATTTTGTTCTTATTTATCACATGATATCCTGAAAAATTTAGAAATACAACATTGTTATTTGGTCCTTATTTTATCGCATGATATCTAAATTCTCACTGTACGGAACTGTTATTTAACATGAATTCATTACAACATTGTCATTGTGGGGAATTTTGGTATGATTCTCCCAAATATCTTTCACACCCATAAAGATATTGCTGCAGAACAAACAAACAAGAAAAATATCCTTATAAAAGATCCAATTACCCTCCACATCCTTTCCTTATTACTTAGCAAAATATAGATATATAATACTCAAAATATTCTTTTCGTCTCATTTTATAAGATAGTTTTTAAAGTAATTTGGTGTTTCAAAATATAAGATGTTTTAAAAAATTAAAGTTTTATTAATAATAATTATTTCAATATTACCTCCATTATTCCGCCCTTTAAATAAGTTTTCCCCCTCCCTCTTATTAATGAATGATGTTTTTAGAAATTATAGAAAAATTGATATTGTAAATTGTATTTATAAGTTTTATTGACATATATAATTTTGTTAAAAAATATTTTATAAATTAAGGCGAACAGAATCGAATGGTAATGATTGCTTGTTTTACACACACGTGAGCTTGAAAAGGAAGCGTCGCGTAATTTACTGATTTAGTTTGTATGAACGCACGCGCACACGATGTCACTCTCAGCCTCACGTTCACATTTAAACATGTAATTTTGGAATTCGCTGTCCATAAAAGGCGACCTTCGATTCCCAACAAAATGGGCTCTCTGATTAACATCAACTAATTAATAATTAATAATCAAATATTTTTGGTTTAAAAAAAAGGGCCCTTTCATGATGAGGGGACCAAATATGAATATTCCGTTCGGTTTCGGGTCATTTTCTCACACTTCGTTTTACATTTTTTGGAAACAAAAATATTCTCTAAACTACTTAACTTTACAATGGATCTTTCTGCCTAATTTTAATTTAACGTGATGATTAAAGCATTACTTTAAACTCTGTCAATTGTCACTTGACACCCTCTATTTTGTCCACCACTCTCTAGTTCCATGGATCAGAAGTTCCTTCTGACCATTCAATTTGTAGAAGATGTTGGATTAAAATATATTCTCTCCCATCCAAAATATAAACATTTCTTCACAATTAATTTTGATTTAAATATAAACAATTTAATATATGTAAAAACTTTTTTTCCATTTTACCTCTTCTACTTATTAATCTAGATCCTTGTGTAAAATTATTTCATAATCACATCATATAGTATATTGGTAATTAAAACTAAGAATAAAAGAAAAAAAGAATACATATTTTTATAAGAACGAGGATATCATAGATATGTAAACTTTTTCTAAAAACTGCTTATATTTTGGAGGAGAAAGCATATCTCTAATCCCAATCCTTGTTGTATGTAGCAATTTAGTTGGAAAAAAAATATACCCTCTGCCCTTCGTACCCTGGAGGAAAACTCTCTGGTATTGACGGTTCTGCTTCTTATACTTGGCCCCAAAAAAAAAAAAAAATTATCTCTGGTCTCATGAAACCCATATTTTATGAGAACTTGCCCCAGCATGCGTGGTTGAATGCACAGTCACTTGCAAATAAAATAATGTTTAGAATCACTGGAGAAAATTAAGTCCATGAAAAAATAATTAATAACCTACAGTACATAAAACAAGAACTTCTGGGTAATATTGCTACAGATAAGAATGATGTAACAAAGGATTTCAAGAAAAGAGAACTACTATTAATCTTGAGGGATATACTACATTACTAGCTTGTGTCTTTCGGTAAGGGTAATTTCTCTACATTAAAATAACAAAAATCGATTGAACTCAAGCAGCCAATAGAGTAATTCCACAACAAGCCTATCGAATGTTTGCGGGGGAAAAATTGTATCTCAAGCTTGTCAAGAGAACAAGGCGAATGTTTAAATTGCAAAAATGCAAAGTGATTACCAGGTCAAGACTTTTGGGATTCCTTGAGACTTCCTGTCAAGGATGAACCCAATTGCAGCATAAGAGGATATACAGGGCTAAACTCTTTGTCACCCCTGGCCCTCACATTTGCAGCGTAATCATCAAGTGTTGCTTTGATGCCTTTCCAGATCTGATCTTCTCCTTGGGAATCTAACCACAATGAATACTGCAAAAATGTTAGTTTGTTCCTTTGCAGAGGTGACTGCAATTCTTCAGGACCACGAGAGTATAGATGATGTAGTATGACATTTGGTGGCAGATCTTGAAGAAGAGGAGAGGATGGAAGTTGAGATGTTTCCAAGAAAATAAGTGGCCGAAATGCTCTTAGTGCTCGATATGGCGCACCAAGTTGCTCTACGGGGAATAAATTTTGGCCCACAGCTAACTCCAATTCAGCCATATCCCTAGCCATCCTCAACTTGCCAGATTCTGACAGAGGCCTGACAAGAGAAGCATGCCTAATGAAGAATACTAGAACACGGGAAGCCATGCTCCGGACCAGCCTGGTGCATATATTTTCTGTCCCTGATACTGCAGTAGCTGTAGAAGGCAACAATCTAGATAGGAACTCACCACGGAAGTGTATAATACACTTCTGCAGCTCTTCCATGTAAGGTGATGCATTGTTGTCCATAGCAGCATCCATTCCGAGAACTCCAAAGTTCTGATCATGTATTTGCAATATGCAAGATTCCAGTCGATCAAGCATTGCCTGGAATAAGGATGTCACAGAGTCACAAGCAACACCATATATTGCACCCAATGATGCTGACAACACTTCTGAAGCAATACTGGGCAATCCTGTAAGTATAGATGATATTCGAGCATGAATTTCTTGTAGATGCTGACACAAAGCAAAGTTCCTGAGCTGTGCAGGCGTTGCTGCACCACTTACTTGACGTGATTCAGGTCCGGTGGATATCTGCCAACACAGTGAAAATTAGTTACATAATAAAATTATAAACAAATAGTTATTCTCAGGAATAGAAAGTCCTCTGGGTTTTCAGAGACCATGTAATTCTTGTATAAACAAACCAGAAAGTGAGAAAACACATCTTCTCTGGCCACTACATTGGTCGAACAATAAAAGAGCATGATTTGTTCACGACTTAACTATTTCCATTAAAGTAATAGAGATAGAAGGAAGGGAGAAACTTCCATCCAAACACCCCTCCTTATCTTCTAGTATGGAAGGGACAAATATGTTCACCACTTCTTTCTTTCTTTTTCTTTTGTTTTCTTTTTTTTTTTTGGAGGGGGGTCAAAACGGGGCCAGTGATCATTACTTGGGGGCACATTACCGATTGCAAGAGATTTTATGTTCAGCGAAAAACATAGCAGTTGGAGCAAATCTGTTCACTGTAGCATCTAACAAATTTTTTTATTGCAAATGAAAAGAAAAGCCTCTATGTCAGCTGGACAGGCCCAACTCTCATTTAAAATGCCTATTGCCCAAACCTTCCGAGTCAATTTGCCACAGAAATACAAGATTATTTGTTTCTGAACTTCCAAACAACATACAAACATCCAGCACAATCTGATAGGCCTTCAAGCTTGGAGTATACAATCTGGTTTAACTCTATTAAGTACAAATCCTACACAAACAAGGATTTCCAACGACAACGTAAGATCATCACTATCCATATGATTAGGATTTCCAGAGATGAGATAATTCCCAAGTAGAAGCATTACTTCAAAAAATCAGAGATCGGAGCATTGTGCAAATATATATGACAAGAAAAGATTAGGAACAAGATCTGAAAAGAATTAGTTTCCAGTTATATGGTCTTCCCAAAACCATGTGCTCTATTGGGATCTTATAACTCAGGCTTAATATTCAATTAAAGATGAGTAGGAGGTGATGAATTGGGTTCCTTGGAATACTGAAATACGAATGGAATAATTTAGAAGAAGAATTTCAATTAAGATTCATATTCTAATCTTACAAGAAATTAAATGCTTATATATCTGAGGAAAAGTTTCTTTGCCCTTTCTATGCGATAGAATCATCTCTCTGACTTCTCTCAAGTTACAGCCTGTGCAGCATAAAAGGGTTCGTGTTTATTCTACTGATGCCCTCTTTCAATTTTCTTTTTGTTTCCGAGTTTTTGTTGGATAGTGTTCATGTTTGTACTCTTTCTTTCTCTCCCACTAATATAAGCTTATAGAGTTATAAAGGGAATATATCCAAACAGCTTGACTAAATATCTAGGAAATGTCTAATTGGAGTAATACCTGATATTCAGCTCGCTCTGCAAGAAGAAGCAAGACCTTGCCAATTTCACGTAAAACAAGGAGAGTCATCCGTGCATCCACCTGAACAGCTTCTATCTCTTCCTGAATGCGTAGTATAATTCTTGATATCTGTTCTTTAGTCGGAACACTTCCTCGACTAGAGACTGGAAACACAGAATTCACTAGATCTGAAAGGCGTCCCAAGCAGAGAGCCAAGAAAGCAGTCTGGAATATTTCAATAGCTGAAACCATCTGATCTTTTCCTTCTGAAGTGATTGCTGGTAACACTCCTTTAACATCCGTGTCACGTGAAATTCTTTCAAGGAGACTCTCAATCATGGAGTAAAGCTTTGGATACCCCATTGTAAAAATCTCTTTAACAAAACTTGATGCAGTGAAAGTGGACTTCATTTGACTGGTAAAAGCTTTTACGATAGCTTCCCAGACTCGATCGGTTAACATGGGGTCACCTTCCTGTGCATTAGTAGATAAGTTAGAAAAAGAAAATAAGGTGATCGCAAATTCACAAGCTTACAACAAACAAAGGAGCTAACAACAACATTAAAAATTAGCAGGCCATAGTTATTGTTCCCCTTTAAGGATATTTATATGTGTCAAAATATGACAGAAGCTGAAAATTTCAAACTTCTTGGGAAGCACACTCGACTGATTCTAAACCAAAAGGTCCAAAATTTGATAAAGGGTTTGTGAATCAATACTGATAAGTACACAGACAGAGTGTAAGTGCTAAATGAGTCCAAAGACTGGGTTCTTTTGTCCAAGTCACCCCAAAAAAAAAGAAAGAAAGAAAGAAAACCTCAAGCCTGGCTAAACAAATAAGTTACAAGCTTCCCTATGATTAAGTATATTGAAAATTCCAAGTGCTATAGGAACTTGGAAATTTGAACAGCTATAGATGTGTGATGCAAGGAATAAAAGCAATATAGACAAGGAGATAGATAAGAGAAAGAAGACCATTGCAGACATGTAAATCTATGAACTTTAAGTGCCCTAAATAACACAGTTTTCCAATCAAAAGTCATTTAAAAAAAAAAAATGCTTCTCATCACCATTTACTAGGCCAGATTGGAATACAAAATGGAATCTAATGGAAGAAAAAGTAATTACAAAGATAGTTAATGACTCTTATTTCCCTACTTTAAAAAGTAATTAAAAGAGATAAAAACTATTGACTAAGGATTACACAGGCTTAACAAGCATTGCAAAAAAGAAAAGAAAGGGAATCCCTTTCCTTTCTGATACAAGACAACTACAAAGGCCCTTATTCCAAAGACTAAAGCTTTAGACCACAAAACATGGCGAGAAGGATGGCTGCTGGATTTCCGTAAGCCACGTGTGTCAGAAGTTCTACGTGAGTTCTTGGCAGACTGGATTAAGTCCTGGGCCTACAAGCTGCTCAGACACACAATATGCTAGCAAAATAGTACCCTACACATCAGTCTCAACTAAACAGCCCATCCAATGAGCCCAGATAGCTCAAAGAGGTGGAAGTGGACAATCAGCAAGAAGATCCCTCCAATTTTCATTCCGTGGTAAAACTGTGAGATGTATCTCAATAAAAGATACAAGAGTCAAACTAAGGAGCACACTCTAGAAAATGCTTGTCCAACTCAAAAGAAAAAATATATTTTGATTGCTACTAAACTGTTCATAAAGATAGTAACACCATACATGACTATGATCTCCCTCACTTCATCCATATAGTACTACAATTCCCACGTCATGCAATCTATATAGATCTAACAGCAAACTTGGGGAAAATAAGGGGAACGACTTGGACAGAAGGCTAGTATATAATTTGCCTCAATCTTGCTTTAATAAAGATGCATTACCATTTTGCAATTTTCACATCTATAGCTCCATTTCACACCATTGCAACTCCAAGACATACAAACAAATGCCATATAAGTCTTTCTAATAAATGGATACTAATATACAGCAAATAGTAAGTTCATTACTATAAATTTACTCGAAGAACTGGTAAATTGTAACATTTGTAAGGTATCATCCTGCATTTCTTATATTTGTAAAGAAAAGCAGACAGAAGAAAAACTTCCTTATGCTAAACTTCTAATAAATTTGATTACATACAAAGTACAAAATTATAGGTTGGGTTGAAGGTGAATAAAATTAACATCAGAATCTGTGATGGCATAACATTGGAAAATCCATTCTGAGAGGTAGAGTCCCGGTTAATGGCGTTTTCACCATAAAGTTGGTCGTTAAACAAATAAATGCACACTGAAGTACTTCAGAGATTCATTCAAAGAAATTGAATTCATTAGTTCTCTATATCTGTTATATGAAACACAGACAAATTAGACCAAACAGTCTAACATAAGTGATTTTATCAAGGCCTTCCCACCAAAGGGAAAAATTATCAAGGCCTACTCAATACAAAACTAGTCTAGTCAAACGCTAGGCATCATTATTCATGAAAACTTAACTGTTCTATGTAAATGCGAGGTATTTAAAAAATCATAATATTATCACTCTTACCTGAATAACCTCATCAAGCAGCAAAACATGGGTAAATGGATCGCGTTTCTTTGACAATACTCTCTGCAAATGCCATACCGCTACCACAATAGAATGTAACCGATCCATACAATTCCCCATTCTCTGCCATAGAGCGTCTTTAGCCTTAGCCCCTCCTCCGATTTGCGGCATCCCGCTGCCTCTGATTCCGCCTGGACCAAACCCACCTCCAGAAGTGCCCGAAATCGCTTTCATATCCAATGCTCCGCTAATGCTCCTTGCACCCATATTCTTGTACTTGCTGATCACTTGCTCCACTGTAACCTTCAGCTCGCCGAGATTGTAGAAAACTTGTAACCCAGTACCCACCTCAGCTTGATTCAACCCCTCCATTCCTCTTTCCAATACTTTCATAGCTTCATTTCTCAATTGATCTCCAGTTTCTCTCACCCAATGGAGTTCTTCATCAACCACATCGATACCCACAAGCTCATATTCATTGCAAAGACTCAGAATCTCAGAATGCAGCTGAGCTGCCTTGGCAAGATCAAGCTTCTCGGGCTCTGCAGTGGAAACAGCCATCACATCGCGAAGCTTCTTGAACAACCGAAGTGCCCGGATCGAGTGCTGTAAGAGCTCAGTGGTGCGGTGAAGATTGGAAAGCTGGACGGTCTTAGTGGCGATGGCGCGGTGGGGCTCAGATAGCTCAGATCGAACACGGCGGAGGGAAGATTGGAGTGAGGAGACGCCGGATCGAAGAGTAGAAAGGGCATGCTCAGCATGCTTGAGGGAGGACAATTGGGAGAGGAGCTCGTTATGGCGGGAAAGGACTTCGGATCGGAGCTGATTCTCGAGGAGGCGGATAGCATGGTGGAGCTTCTCAGCGGTGGATGCGGGGGAGCCGGAGGAGAGGGCAGCGGAGGAGAAGGAGGTGGAGGAGAAGGAAGGAGAAAGGAAGGCGGAGAAGATGGGATCGGAGGCGAAGGAATCAAGAGGGGAAGCGGCGGAGGCGGTGGCGGAGGAAGGAGGTAGGGCGGTAGAGGAAGCGGTTGGAGTGTTCTTGAAGGTGGAGAGGCGTTGAAGAGGAGAAGAGGGACCAGAAAGCTGTGTCCTCTGGAGTTGAGTTCCCGGTGTGGCCATTGTTGGCCAATGCTTCGATCCAACTCCTCTGTTATGAGACGTCGTTTAGACTTTAGATGCGATCATGCTCCGTGCCACCGCTAATTGCCAATTGGCAATCGCTCGCTGGTAACAGTACGTGCCTACATGGTTCCTGAAACGGTTTTTCGTTCCCTTGGTTCCAACTTCCAAGTGACGGACTGACATGAAACAAAAAACAAAAAGAAACTTAATTTTCTGAAATAGGATTAGAAGAGTAACAAAAACTTATTAGACTCTCTTAAGTCCAAAGTCCTCCTAAAATTTTCCCCTTGCAAAAGAATCAATTTCTTTTATATATATTTATATTTATATTTATATTGCTTCCAGTTCTATTCATAAGATTGAAAGAAAAGAATTTTCCATTTTAGTTGTTAAACATCATAAATTTTTTTCTTTTACTCATTAATGAATGTTGGTCAAAGAAAATAGGTTATTAAAATATATATAGTATTTAATAAGAATTAAGTTAAAAATAAATTTTTATTTTTTTTCTTTTGCTTATCTGTTTTTTTTTTTTTTAGTCCCCAGATTCCTTCAATGGACGATTTTTAGGAACACCTAAAAGGGGTGTTGAGCATTTTCCCTGCTTGGCAGTACACAGAGGGATTTCAGGTGGGGAAAAATAGTGGGAAAGGAATCAAAGAATATTTACATGGGATATGTGATAAACCAGTTACTACAAAATATACATAGAATGTGATCATCGGGGAGTTTACATGTCTCAGAAACCAGACTTTAATTTGACAGACATAAGCTTAATGAAAGCTTGGATTTGGGAGCGTGGTTAAAATTTTGTAATGATCAATTGCCTCCAGGCTTTCCAAATCGCTGCTTTGTGTAAAATATTGCTTTTTCAGAAAATCTGAACTGCTGCAAATCCATATTGTTTTCATTAATCTTTTTGATACACGGCCTGAATCACTCCATTTTTGTTGAGCCAGATGCACTCCTTTTGTCCAGTGTAAGGCTCTATCGCTGCCCCAAAAACGTGTTTGAAGTCATGGCTAAGGATACTTGTTAGGCTCTATGATTTCATAGACTGAAAGGAAATTTGTTTTTGTGCAGGATTCCCATTCAAAGCCATTAAATTTCAAAGGCTAAAATGAGACCAAGAAGTGTATGCTTTTGTGCAGGACTTTGGTGTTGGCTTTTATAGAACAACTGGCTCTTCAACATCAGGTTTTGGTGTGAAGCAAGGAAGTGGATCAATCTTATGTTGAGATGGTTTCCTGGTATAATGAATAATCTAGTTCATCCTCAAAAAAACTTCATAATGAGCTTGGACAAAGGTCTTTGGACAATCCTGAGATGATACATCTGTACCTGTTTCATCATCATTATTGCTCTAGTGGAGCCTCAATATGTCTTCATTAAGGGGGATAATATTCATTCTCTTGACCAATCAAATATGGCAAGCTTTGGAGCTTTTAAATGCATACAGATTCGTTTTGCAATTTGATACTGATTAAATGTGTATAAATACAAAATATTTCATGCCTAAAAAAAGGCATGCATATTAACCGTTTAGAAATGCTAAGATAGTGTTTAATATACGTTTGTTTCAATTTGTTCAGCCTATAGTATTCGAGAGGAGGTTCCTCTTTCTCCTCACTTTTTTGTCCTTTGTATAGAATGTTTAAACCATTGCATTAACAGTAATATTGAAAAAAAAAAAGAGTAGATGTCAATTAAACTAACAATTAATAGTCCCCATATTTTTTCCTTAATTTTTGCTGATGATCTTTTGCTTTTTACAAAGTGTTCTCTTACATAAGCTATAGTCATCCAACAATATCTTTCAAAACTTTGCAATGCTTGGGGATAGAAGATAAACACTAAGAAATCAAAGCACTTCTATTTGAAGAATGTCAATATTAATAGAGCTATATAAATTAGTGATGAGTTAGGGATTCCTCCCATAGTCAATCTTGAAAAATATCTTAGAATCCCTAATATTCAGGAAAAAGCGTCTAGACTGACATTTGCCCCACTTCTTGATAAGATGAACTCTAGCTTGGCCAACTGAAAAAGTAGATATCTAAACATGGCAAGGAAATATATTCTTGTCAAATCTATTATTTTGACTCTTCCTAACTATATTATGCAAACTATGCTCTTACCTGACAACATTTTGTTCAAACTAAAAAAAAATTCAGAAACTTTCTTTGGGATTCAACTATTGAAAATTTAAAAAAAAACCTCATCTTCTTTCTTGAGGTAAAATTACTATGGATAGAAAAGACAGGAGACTTGGCCTTAAGAAGCTAAAGAATCAAAATATTACATTTATCATGAAGCTTTATTGGGGCCTCATCAATAAATTTAACTATCTTTAGATATAGATTTTACATGATAAATACAAATGTGACAAACCTAAAATTTTAATGGTTGTAAAACCAAACATCTACTCATATACTTGGAGTAGCATTTGCAAAGTTTCAGGACAAATTCATGTTTCATGTAGGTTGGAAAGTTAGTAAAGGAAATCAAATATCCTTTTAGTATGATAAATGGTCTCTACTCCCTGACCCTCTTGTTCAGCGTGCCTTTCTTAATGTCGATTCTATTCTCCATGCTAGGGTCTCTGACTTTCGCAAAAATATAGGAACATGAAATTTTGATCTATTAAGTCATTATATCCACTCTGATGTGATTAAACAAATCTCCCTTGTACAACCTCCTTATCAACAAGGTAAAGAAGATGTACTCTTTTGGAGACCCTCCTCTGATGGCAACTTTTTCATCAAATCTGCTTACAAAGCTATGAAACCACATAAGGACCAATATCACTTTAATATATGGACTAAGATTTGAAAATGGCCTATATATGAAAAAATAAAATATTTTATTTAGAAGGCTACTTTTAATCATCTCCAAACCAACTACACATTTACAACTGGGATTACTTCCTAGCAACATAACTGTGCTTTTAGTTGTAACTCCCTTTACTCTTCAATTCATATTTTACGCAACTACAAAGAAGCTAAAGAGGTGTGAAAAAAATTAGTTAATCCTACAAAACTTAACTCTTTCTTCTCTCTTAATGTGTAGGATTAGATAATCTGGAATGCAAAGGTTGAAGCAGGTAGCTTAAATACAAGAAGAATGCCCTAACAGAGACTTGCTGTACAAATTTGCTGGAATATTTGGAAAAATAAATGCAAAAAGATATACTCAAAAGAAAAAATCCTAGATAGCAATATCACCTTTTCTAACATCTAACAAATAAAAAATGATTTGAAGCTTCTATCCAAAACCTTCTGCTTAAATAAAAGAGACACTGCTAATGATGCTAAATAAAGCCTACCATCAATGGCATTGCAGTTTGTGGAGGCATCATCAGAGATAATAAGGAAAATTGTATTAAAGGATTTTTCAAATATATTGGATATTAACCTAGCACATTAGTAAAACTCATAGGAATTTTTGAAGAAATTAACTTTTGCTAGAATGCAAAATTAACCAATGTCAATGTCTACTCAGAATCGATGGAAGCACTATCGCTTATTAACTGCACATACTCTAAAAGTCATCCATTATCTAGCACTATTAGGAAAATTAGAGACTTCTCTATGAGAGATTAGATACACGTGATCCATTTAATATTATGATTTTTGATGTTCCCTGCTTGACTGTAGAAACCTTATGGTTTTAAATATGACAAGAACATAATTGTAGTATTACAAAATTTAATCCTTGGATTACTAAAGAATTAATAAAGTTTAATTATGAAAATTGAGTAATTTGATGTGATGTATGGCCAAAGAAGCCTAACAAGTGTATTATGTTGTGATTTCAACCCTAATTATAGTCAAGCCTCTTGGACATCAAAAGGGGGAGAAAACATAAAGAGATTTTCTTTGTATCACATACCGCGATGTGCAATAAGTTCTCCACGGCGCACAAATAACAAATAAAAGAGGAGGATCTCTTTGTGCCATATGCTGCTTCTAATAAACTAGCCATGAATAGACAATAAATTAGATGGAGAAAAGTGAAAAAACAAAGAGCAAGCAACATTCCTTTGCTAGGGCTTAAAGATTTGAAGCTTTGGGAGCATTTTAGACCCTCCAATCACTTGAGGTAAATTTCTCAAGCACTAATCTCCCTTTCTCTTCCATTTCTTAAAGTTTTTTGTTAGGGTTTGAGATGGAATGATGATTTTCTCTCAAGGGCTACGACCCTATACACTTGCAGAAAGCAACAATATAGGGATGGTTTGATAATCACATATGTTATCTGACATGTCATATGGTTGTTTAAGTTTGTGACAAGTCATGATAATAAATTGGGCCATTGTCACTTGCTTTTGTGTCTCGTGGCAATGTACCATATGATTTGAGATGAAAATTATGAAAATAAGTTAAATTAGAAAATGACAATTTGTGTTACATGTGATAGTACGTATATTTTGAGAAAATCAACTCTTCTTATGTATGTTTATTCAATTAATTTATAACTATATAAGGTAAATGTACCTTAATTATTGAGTGGCTAGACTCACGTCTTTCTTTCAATATTTTATAAGCTTTAACTTCAATGTGAAAAGAGAAAAAGCTATAGAGGTTTAGGAATCTAGGATTCTTACTATATAGCCTCTTAATCATATTTATATTGTGTGATAATTGATATATTACCAATTAGGTTTAAATTTTGCATATATTTGCACTTTTGATATTTATGATTTTGGAATGTATTTTAAGCTCTAGGTTATTGTTGGTATGTTGCTCAAGTGTATTATAGGGCCAAAATACTAGTGCTAATGTAAGAATGTTTAATTGATTACAACTTTGAATGTTGTTGTTGAAATGTAATGATAAAACCTCCCTTTTTATTTTTGGTTTTAAGGGGTTGAAGAGTTTCTTATGTGATAGGAATTATGTGCGTGTGGTATATTGTACAGGAGTCATAAGTCTTATGAATGTGTTTTGGGTGTTAGGAATATCTTTTAGCACAAGTATAGGGCTTTGTACATCCCTTTGATTATGAACATTGTGCAAAGTTAAGAAAATTTATTTGGGTGTCCAATTTTCTTGTGTGACTTAATTTGAAAGTAAAACTTATGACATTAGCTAGTTTATGAAAAGATCTTTTTATAAACACCTAGATCATCTCATTTAAATATTGGACTTTAGGAATAGCGCACTTAGAAGTTGTCCAAGATTGCTATTAAATGATAGCAAAAATATTGTCTGATATTGTGCAACACGCAGCAGTGTATGGCACAAAGAGTAAGGAGCCACGGTGCATTGTACACAAGCCACGACCAATACTCCATTTTTCAAATTGTGAGGCTTTTCAAATGTTTTTTACTCTTTTCACTCCTCTAAGGTATCACATGCTTTTGAATCAATATTTGACTCTAATTAAAAGTTAAATGAATGATTTTGATTTGTTTCTAAGCTGTAAAAATTTGGGATCTCATTTCTACAAATTTTAAACTTAGTAATCCCTTGAAAGTTAATCTCCTTAATTACCTTGAATTTTGTTAGCTAATTGTGATTAGATAAGGGAAATATTACTATAGTCCCTTTGCAAGATTTTGTTATGGCCTTGTATTAAAAAAAATGTTCAACCCAATCATTTAGTAAAAATTTCCCAACTCCTTAGCAAACACTAAAATTTTCAATCCGACTTAAAGGGTTGAATTCTTGTTATTTAAAGATAGAGCAAGAGAATTTTGATAGGGCCAAATTCAAAAGCAAGGATGGTGAATTGAAATCTTGTTCTTTTTAGGTTTATGAGATGAGTCAAAGCTAAAAATACAGAAAACCCCTTTCATCTTTGATCTACTCTTGAAATTACAATTCTTTTCATTTAGTTATAGCATTATTTTTTCCTTACTATTCTGATGGTGTTTTTGATACTATAGTACTTTCATGTAATAAGTAGTTCATTCTTTGTAATGTGCTTATCATCTTCATAATTTTTCTAGCCAATTCTTTGTCATTTATTTTGTGTTATTATTATAGCCAAATGGACACTCAAGATTCAACAACCCTGACCCATATATATATGATCAAGGCTCAACCTACTTTAGTGACCAGCAAGATCTGAAGGCGATCACTAGGTTCCAAGCTTTCTTTTCCAACTTAAGTTTTGACGTGGATGACTCAACCCTTATTGGCAAAACCTAAAGCCAGCTTTGCCTTCTTCAATTTTCTCCTCATTTTGTCTCGGCCATGACACGCTCGACCCCATCAATAACACCAACCCTAAGGATTATGTAAAGGCGATGGTGGAATCCGCCATGAACACCGTCACTAGTCCTTTAATCTTAGTGACAAGGTTGCCATATGGCATAGGAATGGAACCACTTGAGGCATAAAGATGGCCATCAAGGATTGCAAGGACTTAGTATAATCTATGATAGTGGAACTACAAGCATCATGTTTATCAACAATCAACAACAATGATGGAAAAGAAGAAGTGATTGAATGGTAGTAACAAGTGGATGAAGAGAAGAAGAGGAAGAGGAGGAAGAATGGTCTACTAGTAGGTCTAGAATTTTGGATAGATAAGATAAAGAAGAGAGTGGGAGAAATGGAGAAGCTTCGTAGAACTTGCCACATGTTAATTTTTGGTCAGCAAAACCATTTAACAGTCAATGTTATTCAAAATTAACAAGACGTTGACATTGCTTTCTTTTTAAAAATTTTAGGGCAGCATTATTCCAAAAAAATTTAGAATACCAAGTATCCCTCAAAAAAAAGTTTCAGAGCATTTTCACCTTATTGGAATTGATTTCTTGTCAAAGATTTCTTTGTTTTTTCTATGTAAGTTTTTCTATATTTTGCTTTACTTAATATTGAGAATACTTTATTTTAGTGGTTGAAAATTTTAATAATGTTCTTAATATTTTGTTTTATTGTTGAATGATTAAATTTTTAGTTTTTTTTTCTATTGATCAAATTTTTTTAAAAAAATGATTAGGATAATATGGTGCAAGGGTCAATTTTGGTTGATAATTTACATGTAAAACAATAAAAATATTTTTTTGTAAGTTTGAAAAAATAAAAATAAAATTTGATTGTGGTTATTTGAAATTCTTTGCACAAATCCAAATAAAGAATTTTAATATTAAAATTTAAAATTATTTGAACTAATCAAACAAAAAATTTTAAGTGCATGAATTTGAAATGTGAGATTTGAAATTCAAATTTTAAATACAAATCCACCCATCCAAATATTACCTTACAGAATTGAAATATTGCTTCTGTATACAATTTTAACAAATGAATAACAAAAAATATAACTTCTACACCATGAATTTTTTCTCAATTAATGATTTATTTTTTAAACTTTAATTCAAAACAATCCAATTATTATATTTCTTATTCAAAACAACTCAATTATTATAATTTTTGAATTAGTACAATTCAATTTCTAAAATTCATTAACTCAATGAACTATAAAAACTATGTCATATTTGGTTAAAATTTAATTATTATGAAGAAATTTTAAGAACTAAAATTTAGCCCAATAAATAACCTCATATTTTCTTCTAACCAAAATAAATAAACTCATACTCATATTAATAAATTAACCAAAATTAACATTACCTAGTAGGGGTGAATGTTAGTCGGTTTGATTAGGCTTGGTTTCAAAATATATAAAACTAATTGGCCAAACAATTAGTGAATGAAAACTCAGACCAAACCAACGAATAACTCGATGAACCAATCAGTTAATAATCTAATTTTTAACCAAACTAAGAGCATGGCTAGCCCAGGCCAACTCGAGGTGACTTGGTCAACCCCTTTGTAACCCAACAGGTTGGTCGGGTTATATTTTTTTGTCTTCTAAAGCTCCAAACGACATCGTTGGCTTTAAAACAATTTTAAAAAAAAGAAGAAAAAACTCAAGCCT
The DNA here is from genome assembly GCF_029017545.1 of Prosopis cineraria. NCBI lineage: Eukaryota > Viridiplantae > Streptophyta > Magnoliopsida > Fabales > Fabaceae > Prosopis > Prosopis cineraria. Next base: position 44,651,937 of record NW_026555333.1, read on the forward strand.
AAAACCTCCCGTCTCTACTTTTCGCCATCAAAGTTTTCTTCTTCTTAGAGTGTTTTTGTTTGAAAACTTGTCATCACCATTGATTCACTGTCTCTCATTGTCGGAGTTGCTTCTCTGAAACCTCACCATCTCTATCTGTGTTGTGAGCTGGAGCTCGTCTCTACCATTGTTGCTAATCTCTGCTTCACATTGCTCATCTTTATCTACACTTCTGGACTTTGGATTTGACCTATCCCTTCCTCTTGCTTTGCCTATTCTACTTTTGCTTTTCGCCTAACTCGGTCAAAAATCAGTACTTACTATCATCATCACGTAGGTATAGTTTCTTTTATTATTATTTGTTATTTGAATTAAATTACTTAATTGTTTATTGAGATTTTAACCTAATTCATTGAATTTTTTTTTACCCCTAACCTAGTTCATTGAATTTTAGTTGTGATTGTTCTTATATGTAAGATTTTTCTCTCTTTATTAAATTATTGTTGGGTATTTGAGTAAAACTAATAATTTTTATTTAAATTTTCATTGTTTACATTTAAATATGATTACTTTTATGTATATAAATTATATTATAATATTTTAATTAAGACTGGTTTGACTTCAGATTAACTCTCAATTTAACTACTAACCCTTGGCCCACTACCTTGATTGATTTAAGGACCGGTCTGATTTTCAATACTTTATAAACAACACTTAAAATTTGAATTGAATCAAACTAAACTTATAAACAATTTGATTCGGTTAATTAATTTAATTTTGGGCTTTGTATTGGGTTTCCTAAACCTATGTTACTATTTTTTATCCATTGTCTTTTTTTTAATAAAAAAATTAATGAAGGCACCTATATGCATGAAAATGAGATTTGGTTAGCATGAACGTTGGCCCCTCTTCTCGACCTGATACAGGCAAATATTATACCTATGCATATTGTGTGTGTAATGAGATTATAAAGAAATTGTATAGGAAAAAAATATGAAAATTCTTGGCAGACATAAGTTAGAAAAGACTAATGAATTATGCAACTTTTTAGGATTCTAGACATGTAAATTGTTTATGTATATACTTTTTTAAAAGTATAAAAAATAAAATAAATTAGAGTAATAAACTATATATAATTTATAGGCTAATAATATATATTTGTATGAAAATTTGGTCAATTCAGGTTATTTAATTTTAAAATTTACAGACCAAATCAAATTGATAAATTAAAATTTTTTAAAATAAAAAATTAAATTGAATTGAATAACTAAATAGATTGAATCAAGGAGATAAAACTTGATACAATTCAATTCTGGGTTTCAGTTCAATTTTAGTTGTCTTATTACCTAGAGGAAAAAGGTAGAGCAAGAACTTGATTAATAGTTACCAAAGCATCTTTAAGTAAAATTAATTATTATGTGATTTTTAATAATCGAACATGATACAATTAATCGATTAATTTACTTGAAACAAGCAAGAAGTTGAATTGTCCATGAAATTGATAATGAATAATGAAGATTGAATGAAATCAATGGTAGAAAATGATAGAATATAAGCAGAAACGGAAAGCCAGAAATTACACGGATTATAAGGCACTTGTTTAAGCTATTTCATTTATAATAATTAAGTATACAAAAAGAAGTGTCATCACTAATTAATAGTATTACAAACAGAAGCCCTTTTTTTATTGACAAACAAAACAGCCCCACTGTCGGAACAGAAGAAGCGTTTATGTAAAAATTAAATGAATGAAATTAAAAAGGAAAGAAGAAGTAGAAGATGATGAAGATGAAAGAGGCGGAACTGAGAAAACTGAGATACTAATCAGAAGTGGCAACCACAGCAGAGGAAGAAGAAGCAGAGGGTAGATACGAGCACCACGGCTTCAACGACAGAGAGTATCTTGAAAACGACGGTGTCCATGATGGTCGTTTGGAGATCCAATCTCTTGAAGCGAAACGACGACAACCTCCACGGCCTCCTCATCACCTTCTTTAGCCATATCGCCTTCGTCGCCTTCCCCGACCCCATCAAATCTCTCTCTCTCTCTCTCTCTCTCTCTCTCTCTGTGGGTTTGTGTCGTTTTGGAGAATATGCAGAGAACGAAATGGAAGGTGAGGTGCGTTTTATATGGATGAGTGGGAAGGGAATGGGATGCTTTGGATGCTTCAGGGGGAAGAGAAATTGCTGGCTTTGGCTGGCCGAAGATCACAGGGTTCGATATGGCCTTTTTAAGGAGGGTACTTTTGTCACTTAGTGAGGAGCAAAGGGTAGTTTCGTCTTCACAATTACACAAGAAGGATTAAGGGCAAAGTAAAAAGGTCATCCGTATGTTATTTTTTTTATTAATTTTGTATTTTTGTTAGGTGAGCTGGCATGGACAGTGGCCAAGAGGATAAATTCTTGTACAGATACACCTAATCATATATATTTTGTCTAATAAAATTATATTAATTTAATTAAATAAAATTTTACATGCCTTTTCTTTTTACAGAATCAATTTCCTTAACTCCCAATTTAAAAAGTTAAAATAAAATGGCTTAAATAAATAATATAATTATAAAATTATGTCTATCTTTCTTACCCTCCTTTACTCGTTAACTCCTGTTTTGTTGGAGGGTAGTGAAACAAAATTTCATAAAATTTTTCTTTCCTTTGTTTGGCAATGTAAATAAGAGGAAAAATTTATTAAACTTTTCCCGCCCTTTCCTTCCAAGCCCTCTTCAAATTGGAAGAATTTGAGGGGATTCCTCTCCCTCTTTTCTTTTTTAACCAAACATAATATAAATTTTTTTCACTCTAAACTAGAAAAACATAATTATGAGTAAATCAAGTTTTAATGAGAGTTTAAATTTTGATTCTAGAAACAAATACCTTTCACTAAAATTAATATATGTTGATATTTGGATCGTCCATCATTGATATTTTACACAAGATAAAATATACAATATTTATTATATTTAATTATTGTTTATCATCTAAAATTCTTGAGTAAGCAATCTAGTATTGTGATAAAAACTATAAAGAGATCAATGCGATTAATTTTTCAAATTTTTAAACGTGATCACTCAGGCAAAAAAATGTGATCATCATTAGGAGAGAAATAAAAATAAAACCAAAATACAATAATTTAACGAAGAACTGCCTTTTTTTTTTTTTAACGGTATGAAGAAGTGGTTCACGGAATCGAGGGTGAAGCGGATTACATGGGAGCAGGTTTCCGGCGTTTTTTGTCGCGTACGAGGTGGATAATGGAGGTCACCCAAATCAAGGCTTGTTAGTGCTGTAATTAGGACATGCCTGCCACGTATACCCACGATGCGAGACATTATTCGCAAGCAATTTAGACAACACATTTCATAATGTTATGTCCTTGTTTCTTCTTGTGTTGCAAATTCCTTTTATCTCGTCATGTGCACATGCCTTCGTCTCTTTCATTACATTAAATAGTCTTACCATCTTGTTTTCTAGAAAGATCATTCAGTTGCTTAAGATTCACATTTAATTGAGCGGAAGGAGTTTGATGTCTTTTAATATTATATTTTTAAGATTCAGATTTAATTAAACTAGTACACTTATTGTTACCAATAGAGCAAAGGCCCCGTTGGTAAACAAATTAAATGGATTAAGAAATAAAAATAAAAATAACATGATCAAAATGAATAAGTGACTACATTCATGAAGGAGATAGGTAATTTGATTTATAGAGTTGAGAATCATGATTCATAAAATATGTTTTAAGGTGTAATAATTTTTACATTTATAATATATATTAATAACTTTATCATACTTATTATGAAAAAGAAAGGTGATGGAATATGAGATAATAGTTAATTAAGATAGTTATGATTTATTTAAGATATTAGAATTATCCATTATGAATATTTGAATAAAGATTTTATCCATTAAAATTAAAATTTATTATTTATTTTATTGTTATCTTAGATATTAATATTTTTAAAATTAAATTTATATTTAGAATTTAAAATTTAAATTTAAATTATTATTATTATTTTATTATTTTAGAGCTCTATACATAAAGCTAAGTGTTTTATTTATATTTAATTTTTTAATATTATTGAATAAGAGTTTTTAAAAGTTTCAGCTTTTTTTCTCTTTTTTCCTTCGCTCCTCCTTCTTTTATCTCTGTTTCTCTTTTTTTATCTTCCCTCTCCCCTTCCCCTTTTATATCAAAAAGTGATTTAATTTATTTTTATTTTTTTAATTTATTATATTTTTTTAATAATCAAACAAGATCTTAGTGTTTGTCAGAAGAGGGGAAAAGTTTTTGCTCCAATTGTGCTTCTATTATCTTTTTAATTTTTTAATCCAAACAAAATAGAAAAAATTATGCTAAAATCTTATAAAAAAAGTTATCACTGCAAAATTTATTAACAATTAAATTAAAATCATTGACAATGTATGGTCAATTGTTAATAAACTTTATAGTAATTAATTTTTTTGCATGAACTTATATGTAATTTTACTAACAAAATATCAAGTTTAAGTATCTGTTTTGTTTCACGTTGAGAGCCACTAAAATCACAGGATAGGATTTTGATACTTTTCAATATAAAATAATAAAACCAAATACGCTATGAGAACTCAAACATTGCATAAGAAAAAAATTGTGAATTTCTCACTTTTGTCCACAGCGATACTCAAATCTTGATTAGTTATATTATTAAACATTGAACAATTGTTAAAAAGAGTAACTAATAAATATTATTAAATAATGAAATAAAAATACTAATAAATCATTTAAGTAATTAGGTTGTCTTCCTAACTATTCCAAGTAGGCAAATACAATTAGTTTGAACTTAACATAACAAATTCAGGTTGCTATTGGCGGAAATACTCTTTTAATGTACTCTTACAACACGATAAGATGAGCATTTTCATATAGAATAATAAAATTCAGTTACTTTTATTTTGATTGTATTTACGTCAAAATGACAAAACTGACCTTACATCCCTTTGACGGGGTCGCTCAAAAGGGGGATCAAGTGGTCCCTTACGGTGCATCCTTTACTTCTTAGACGTTACCTAATCATCGTGTTATTCTCCACGCTTAACGTCATTTTCTACAACGGCTACTTATCACTATAAAATATCCTATATTAAGCTAAATATGTATATGTATTATATATATATATATATATATATATATGTAGATATTTATATTTTTATGTACACATATATAAAAAAATGTGAGTTGAAACGCCGGACAACTCATAACATGTGACTGCAATAAGTTGTTGGAATTTCAACACTTGTAACCTATTTGCAAAACAATCAAGATAATCATGGAAGTAACGTTGGGTTATGATTTTTCTATTCACTCGGTACAGAATTTTTTTTTTTTTAATATCTAATGACTTAGTTTTGTTCATATAAGTCTAACATATTATGCCTCCCATTATTTCATTACAATCAAAAATAGATTAAATATAGTGGTTATCGAATGAATGATTGATATAGTTGAATTAATTTATTCTGTAATTTTCATTCAAATAAGGACTAATCATTTATTTTTAATTGAATTAGCTGACATTAGCTGTTTTCATGGGCGTGAGACCACTCATCTTTTTGACTTATTTGTAAGCCAATTTCACTCTTTGAGCACTTATACATTTTGAAGCTCCTCTTATTGAGTAATGTGGGACTTAATCTTTCAACACACTAGCACAAAAATTATAACAAAAATTTCTTCAGCAAATACTCCTTTTAGTCCTATTTATAAAATGTTTTTAATTAAATCACCGAGATTAAGAAAAGTGGTTAAAATTAGTTAAGAATCTTAATTGTTTTTTTAAAAAAATCCATAGAAATAATCCCCCATTACTTTTAAATTTTAAAGTCAAGCAAGATCCAAATGATAGAATTATATATATGATTATCTTGAAATAACTTATCAATGCCTCATCAAATTTTATAAAATATCTTATATTAAGGACCAAATAAGACTTCAAAAAGTATTTTATATCAAGGATGGAAAGAAGTACTCCCTCTGTTTCTCTCTGTGTATGTGTGAGAGAAAAAATTATATCATATAATTTAATAAAATTGATTAACTATAATAATTATATTTAAAAATAAAAATAAACTAAAATGTCATGTGTCAATCAACATAACCATAAATTAATTATTTTTTATTAATATAAATTATGAAAGATGATTTAAAAAATATAAAATAAATATTTATTGAAATAGATAATTTTACTTATAAAAAATATAAGTTAAAAGTGATAATTTTTTTAATAATAAAAAATAAGTAATTGCAAGCACGTCTTTTACTGCTTGTTGAACCCTAGCTCTGACCTTAGAGAACAATCACTGTATGCTAGACGCATCTTTAAAGATGAATCAAATAAAATGAGCGTTGCTTGGAATAGATGCTTTGAACAATCATTGTACTTAGTTTTCATATATAAGTTTGTGTCTCCAACCTGAGGTTCCATGAAAGTGCTAAAGATTAGGAATGTTTCTTATATCATATTAAATTTTTTATATTAAATATATTCTTGACACCAAAATAGTTTCAGACATTTATTAAGACACATAACAAATTTTATATATTTTTAATTTATTTTTTAATTATTAGATATGTGACTTCTTTATCTCTCATAGCTCCATTAGATGGCATATCCATGAGGCATCCATCTGACTTTTTAGTCAAAACTATTTAATTTTTGACATCGCAAATTAATTTAAATTGATGTTGAACTGGGTTTTCTCTCTTATTACAAGGCTTAAACTTGAAATTTTACCTGAGGAGCATCAAAGCATTTTTCACAATTAATATAGCACAATTACAATTTATTTGCGTCAATTTGCCCCTTAACACTTGCCACACGTTATCATCCTAGCTAGCTATTTGCATATTCTAATATACAAGTAATTATTAACAAAGATTAATGTTAATGCATTGCTAGATTGCTTTGTGCTTTTTAAAATTTTGGCTGCAACAGTATGAATTAGAAAAGGAGATTAGGTAGGTTAATGTGTTTATTTAATTAAAAGAAGAAATTGTGTGCATATATCAGTAACTTCATTAACATATAATTTGTAAGCACGACTAGAGGCATCTTTAAAGATGAATCAAATAATGAGCCTTGCTTGGAATGGATGGTTTGAATCATTGTACTTAGTTTTCATGTACAAGTCTGTCTCTACAAACTGATGTTTCATGAAAGTGTCAGAAAATTATCGAGTAAGCTTTTTTGAGATTCATCACATCCATTTGAGAATATACTGAGCTGGACATCACATTCACTATTCCTGTTAGACAGAATGGAAAAGAGCCATAGGTATATATTCCCCTCTTTCTTTTTGTGTTTTCAAAACGAATTTATTAAATTAAATAATATTGAATAAGCTCCATTTTTAATCTTCCCAATTTAACTCATCTATAATACAGTTGGAGATTTAAAAAAAAATATAGAGAAATTGTAAATAAGAAGAATAAATAAATAAATTCATACTCCCTCCATTAAAAAATGTAAAGTATTTTTAATTAAATCTCACCCTCTAATAAAGTAATTATTTACTTTCAAACTGACCTTATTTTTTTATATTTGTCTCTATTAAATACCCTGTAATAAATATAAAGTTATCATCAATAGAAATACTTTAAAAAAAACAATGACTACACCTCGAAAGATTTATATTTTTAAACAAATAAAGTATATAACTTCACAATATTTCTCTAAATTAGTATGAGTCTCGTGCGTTGCATTAAATTTTAAAAAAGAAATTGTATTATTCGTATCAATTAAATTAATTTTTTTGATGAATTATTAGACGTACATTAGTATAAAGTTCACTTGCTACCTGACAGAAAAAGGAAAGGAGGTATCCATTCCCTTCACGTTTCTCTCACCAAACTCTCTTTTCCTGCAAAATAAATCATTCATTGGCCAAAATAAAAAAATATCATTAAATAATTGTTGGCACGTACATAAACCCAAGTTTTTTGACTTGTTGCACAAGAATTCACGGCGCTTCAGTTCAATTTTAATTTTTTGTATGCATATATGCTTTATTAATTTGAATATATATTCTTCAAATTATGAACATCAAACAAAAGATATTTTAGTAAAATTTTAATTTATATAATTATATAATTTACTCAAAGTTTTATCAATTACCACCATCCGACAATGTGCAAGAAACATGGCTTCATGGGTGTGGGCCTAACGAGAATACGAATGCTCTTGAAAGGAGGAATGTCCGAAGAGAGCAAAAGCTCAAAGTATCTCCCTAATGAAACCAACCATTGAAAGAGACCCCCACGTCTAATATAAATTCAATATTATTATTCAAACATTTATTAAACCTTTTTAGTTACATATGAAAACTGAAATTGATATAACAAGGATATAAAGATATAATTAATGGGCCCTATAATTTTATCATATTTTATTTGGATTCCTGTAATATTTTTCCTATGTGTCATTTTTTTTTAATTTTTTTATATATAAGGTTAGTTTTAAGAACGAAGTAGTAAAAAAAAAGAAAAGAAAAAGATTTGCATGGCCGTGGTCCGTGGATGGCGTTTTCAGGTCTGTATCTTGAGCAGAAAACATCAAAGCAAAGTTCACTGTATATAACACAATATATCTCATTGTCTGGTTCAATCTGGAGTCTTCTGGATTTATTTGGGGGTGAATATATTGGTCTTTCTGGATATTCAACATTTCTATTCTCATTTTCTTCACCTTTCCCACATGGGTCTTCTATCCTCATGTGATGTAGATTTGTCATTATAAAACCCTCTTTTTTTTTTGGGATATTCAACAATTAATTGGATTTTTTTTTCTCTCCAAATTCTACTCAGTGTTTCTAAATTCTATTTTTTATTAAGAAAATTGCCACATAAGGGATACAAACAGTGAAAATTTTTTAACCCGCATATATAAATATCAAAATTACAGTAACAATGAATTATAGTTTATTTTAATATTATTGACATGATATAAAGCAATAAAGAATCATAAACACACACACATTACACATTTTTTCTTTTTCACTTAAGTCCAAGTAAAAGCTCAACTTGTTTTTGTGGAGGCCAACCAGATCCGGTGATAATGGTAAATGAATTGTATATATTTTTTTAAAATAATTAATATAAGGGCCTTTTTATAATTGTATAAATATTTTATTTAAGCATTTCATAGAATTTTGGTGTAATTGAATTTGTCGGGTGGAGCTTGAAGGTGAATATATTTTTTACTCAATATTGCTAGTGTCACTTAAAGAGAGACAAAAATCATCCAGGGCCGCATAAGAATAGAACCATTTCGTATTGTTAAAGCCCAAGTAGAGCTTTTCCTTGGGCTGGCTATTTGTCTTGAGAGTCAATTGGCTCAATGTTTTTCTTTCTTTTTATTTTTCTTCTTCTTCTTCTTTTTTCCATTTTCGGTGCACATGAACTCTTCTTTCATTTTTTTTAATATATGGCTACAGTAAGAACCGTACAAAAGGTAAGAGAATCAGAATTCAGTTATAAATTAACAAAAAAATAAAAAGATCGAAATTGTTTTTTTGATGAACCACCATATCAACGCATTTGTTAGTGTCATAAACTTTGGAGCCTGTTAAATGCTAACAAAATGGTGATTGATTGAATCTAGTGATTAGATTTAGCAAAATGGCTAATCCATTCTAGTATGATAAAATAAAGTTTACATTCCATTAAAAGGGATATTTATATTTAAGATTTTATTGTGTCTCAAGCAAAATTATTTTTGATAAAAAAAATATTTGTATGCAATTAAAAATAAAAGCCAGTTGATATTGGGAAGGAGCTAAGAGATGAAAAATTGTAGATTCAATCTTACTCATCATCTCAAACTGTTAAGCTGCTTATGATTTTAAAACAAAAGCTTAACTTCTAATCCAAAATCTCTGCCCGCAAGTTACTTTTTTTTTTTTAACACATCCATGGACATTTAAAAAAAAATCATGAGACCTACTTTGATATGATTCTCCTAAATTTTATTTTAAAAAATAGGTAAACGCCCATTCACTAAAACAATATTTGGTTATTTCATGGTTCAATGAATGAACTATTCTAGTTTGACAACCCAAACAAAAAAAAACAGAGAGAAATTTGTTTTTTGCCAAAACATTTTCCCACCCCATCACTCAATAAGAATATAAAATGAATCAAGAATTCATAAGGAGCCATTTCTCAAAATCAGGGGGCAAAAAATCCTTGGATTCAGTGTCCATATTTCTGTCGGGCATTAATATTAATATCTTGAAATGTACCGTAGGAATTAGGGATGAACATCGGTCGGTTCGGTTTCAAAATATGCAGAACTGATCGATTAAATAACACTAAAAATAAAAACTGAATCGATCTGAATAAGCCAATCGAACCGAACAAGGACCGAACTGAAATTTAATAATTCGATTTGGTCGGTTAATTTGGTTTTTCGGTTTTATATTTGGCTATTAAAATTGGGCCCATTTTTTAAATATTAAAATAAACAACACTACAAAATTAGGCCTTTTTTTCTATTCGATTTTTTCAATATGAGCCCATTCTAATTACACCCATATGACATAAAGCCCAAATATTATAAAGGCATGGATAATCAAATAAACAACCATAAATAAACACCGACGATCAAATAATAGCTCCATAATCCAGTCACAACACCTACTAATGAGAGTAACTGATTGAAATGGGGTTTTAAGTGATGTTATTATTTTTTATTCTTTATTAAAATAAAAAATAAAAATAAAAATAAAATAATTTATAAATTAATAATTATATGTAATTCGGTCGGTTTGGTCTATTCGATTTTAAATTTTACTAATCGAATCGAACTGATCAACGAAATATTTAAAATAAAAAAATCAAATCAAACTAAAAAATCAAATAAACCGAATCAAATAGATAAAATTTGATTCGATTCGATTTGATTTTCAGTTTCGGTTTGGTTTTGCTCACTCCTAGTAGGAATTGAACAAATGACTATTTAACTGTGACAGTGACATCTAAAAATTGAAAAACTTATTATATAGTGTTAGAAAAATATGACAATTGAGTTGACAGAAGATTCTTATATTTTTTATTGTATTTTATTTTTAATATTTATTTTGTTATTCTTAGTCTCTCTAGATTGATCCATCCACGATGTTAGTTTTTATTTTATAATTTTAAAAAGGCACATAAAGACTATGTATTGATGCCAACAAAATTAATTTTGCTGATGTATACTTAAATGTGTTTTCCATTTTTTTAATGTATACTTAATTTCACATTTATCTAATGCATTTTGTTTAAATTATACAAATAAAAGAAAGTTTTTTTTTTTTCCTTTCACCTTTTGTTTTAATCATATTTGATCAATTTATTTTTAGCAAAAGACTTAACATAGCTATAGTAAAATCAACTACGTCAGTTTTAGCTGAGGGTTTTTATATACATTTTTAAATTTAAATTATAATAACTCACATTTGATGAAGTAAAAATAACAGACAGCAATAAAATAAAATAAAATAATAGGAACTAAAAAGGGAATAGAATCAAAATACATGGATCTATTATTATTATTATTTTCCTTGTTGATTCTTCTTTTCCATTGAAAACCTTGTAGTGGAGGATGAGCTTATTAAATGATCACGAGACATAATGGATTCCTGTAAGTTTTATTCTTTTCAATATCCAAATGTTCCATCTGTTAGTTATACCTTCTTAACGTTAGCAAAAGTTTTATTCGAAATTCTTTGAGGCTTCTAGATTTTGTTTAGTGGAAAGATAATATTATTGTATACTGTCATATTTCTTTTGCACCAAATTAGGTTTAGCAGGATAATAATTCATGAAGATTGAAAATTTTCATTTCTTTATATGACTATCTAATTGAGTAAAATTCAAGCATTATCGAGCTCAATTGAAAATAGCTTTTTTAAAAGTATTTTCTACATTCATGTAAACTTAAACATGAAATCTCGCATTTAAATACACACACTTTTCCAAATCAAATAGCCTCATTAGCTCACACGTGAAGGAATAAGACAATAAGTGTAGTACGGATAGAATTATGTGGTTGAAATCAAATTAAAGAATGAAAAATTCAATTGGTCATTGAGCTGATTAAGATATTAGCTTAAAAGTTAATGATTAAAGTTGTAATTGGATTATGATTAAACGAGTCATGATTAAATTTTATGGCTCAATAATTTATCAGTTTAACTGGTTGAATTAATCGAGTTTTAGCATGGCTGAAATTTCCCTAACGTCCACAAAAACTTGCTTCCAAGTCATATTTTGTTTCCTTTGAAAATGGAGGAGAAAGACTACGTGGACTCACATGAAAGAAGTGGCCCTGCATGACTGTACCTTAATATCTCATCGAAGGATTCATTGATTCATCGGAGGTTGGTGGTCCCAAATGATTCATCAGTCATAGTCGTTCGCCACATGTACCCATACATTTTCATTTGCTTTTTTTCACCTCAAAGGCCAAGCAAGTGGCTCCTCAATTCTTGGTTTTCACATACCCAAGTCTTAGATATTTGTTTGGTCAGGTGATAAGATGACAAAGTGAGTGAACTCATACTTCAATAATTTTTTTTTAATTGTTTGCTGATGCGTCTCATTATCTGAGGCAACTAATTAATATCACTGAGTGAACGTTATTGATAATGACAATAATTGAATGGTTAGATTTCGTAGTACTAAGGTTTGACTCACTAAACAACTGTCTGCGCATTGACTTTGTTCTAAATTAAAGAGAAAAGTTTTAAGCATGGTCTCAGCAAAATTCGTTATAGAAAGTTAGGTTGATGAGAATTTCAACTGTATAAATATATTCAGATCCAATCATAGACTTGTATTTAAACATTTTGGAGTTGCCTTAGTATAAATTATTTAGATTGTGAAGTACATATTATTTCTCAGAATTCATATTTAATTAGTTCACCTTAGAAATATCAATAGAGTCCTAATACTTAAAATCTTGAGAGTTTAATGTCCATGTTCTCCCACATTCAACAACAATAACCACACATAGTTTTATTATACCATGTAGAATTAGCTATATGAATTAAATGATATTATTGTACTCTATTAATAATTAATTTTTCTGATATATTGCTAGTCAACAGATTTTTTTTTTTTAAATTTGACAGTTATCTTTGATCACATATTTAGTGAAGTAAATAGCTGCGCCAATTAGCTTGATCACTATACCAATAATAATTGTTTAGACATTGATTTTGAAGACCATTTCTATGAGACAAATTATTTTTGAATTTTAATATGATCTAATTTGTACCTTTACACAGTTTTTTCGTATTTTTTACAGTGATTTTATATTAAAAAATCTTTTTTAATGACCTCATGTATTTTTTTTTTATCTTTCTCTACTTTCTTAATGGACACAAAATTGTCAATGTCCCCCTCTTTTTCATTCAATGACTATCTTTGTACATTTTCAAAATAATCTTAGACAATTTTTTATTTTCTTGTTTACAAATCTTATGTTAGTGTTTTTGGCCCCCACGCATAATTTTTTAAAATAAAAATGCATGTTGAACCTGCAAAGGTGACAGCAATGGCTTAAAAGTTCAGCAGTCACTGGTCAGTGGTCAGTGCTGCAAAATCAACTCTTGGCAGAGAAAGTCGTCATTTTGGGTTACGAAAAATCTAGGCGAGTTATTAGATGGAGTATGCTTTTAGGTTTTACAAAAATATTTATAAATGATTTATTAATAAATTTCTCATAATGATTGAGGAATTTGAATCCATAACTATATAGATTATGCATTAAATTTTTATTAACTAGACTAACTTTTAAATAGGTTAAGAAAGTGTCTTGCTATTAGAATTTGCAGTGAGGTCCCAAGTTTTGGACTATTAATTATAATTGTAATTATTAATTGATAGAAATTATTAAAATCCCGAAGACAAAGAAGAGAGCAAGAGTCAAGTGGCGGAGTCGTTCTATGTTATAGATTTTCGTCTCTCCTCAGGGATGCGAAGAACATAGACTCCCAAATAGCAAATTTCCTGTCTTGCCCGACCGGCCACTTCAGCATCCTCTGCTCCAAAAGTACATTCATCTACGAACAACCAAAATCTGTCTGTCTTTATTTCTTGGTTCTTGGGAAGGGGCAGAGAGAGGGGGTGTGTCTGCATCAGAGACTTGATTTTCTGGGTTTCTGCTCCTCTCCCGCTTGGTTCTTTTGACACTGTAATCTATGACTAAATTGAGGAATTGCTTGGCTCTGGACTTAATCATCCTCAATGTAGCTCTTGCCTCCATCAATGGATTTCTTGCCATCGTTGCATTTGCTCAGGTTTCAGTTTCTTCTTCTTGTATATCTTTTCCGAGGATCTTTCTAAATGACATTGTGTTGTGCTTTTTCTTGGTCAATGTATCGACCCTATTGAATCGATGACCATTAAATTGTTACTGGTTTGGTATTTGAGCAAAAAATGAAGAGTAATTCATCAAAATCCCATCTTTTTTTCAGTGATTCGGTTCCGCTTCTGGGTTATGGGGTAGAGTTTTAGGGTATGTTTAAACTAAGGAGAATGGGTGAGTAGGCAGGTGAAATTCCAATTTGATATTTTCTTTTATTTCGATTTAAATTTTGCATTTTTGCCTGTGGATTGAGGAAAAGGGATGAGTAGGAAAGGGGGAAAAATTATGAGATTAAAAACTTTGTCAAACTTAAATTTTTACTTCCTTTCCCTTTGTCTCCCTTCTCTATAATTCCGACATTCCCATAGGGTAACTTTAGAAGGGGTAGTATGAAATGTAAAGGCAAAACGGGGTTTTGTTTGAGGGTTGGCGAGCTCCCTCCTTTGATCTCTATTCTTCATTTTTGTCTCATTGTTGAGATAACATGACAGTGTGAGTGTTTTGGATTCCCCAAAGCTCGAAACTTGTGAAAGTGTTTGTTTGTGCGGTCAGAGAGAGATATGAAGCAAAGAAAGAATGGGTGAAATACACCCTCACTTCTTGTGTCACTTTTTCTCTCACTTCAGAGGTACTTTAACTTTAGAGGATTTATATTAAGGAATGTTTAACTAACTGCAAAATGTTATGGTTTTGCTAATCTGTTTAATGTTCTCATTGGTATGCCTTAAATAAAGCAAATCCAGAAGGACTATTTCTTCTTGCTTCTGTTGTAACCGCTATATTTTGCAACATATATGCCAGGTTAAATGTTATATGGCGAGATAACACTCCAAAACAATTAATTTTCTGAAATAAGAGCTTTTCCTTTTCCCTACCGTCCGTGACATTATCTAACACTATCTTATGCAGCTGATGAGGATTCATATGAGAAATCAACAAGATGGTTGGACTCGTCAAAAAGTAAGTGCTATCTCATCAGTCAATTCAACTTTTCATATTTTTATTATGTAGTTGAAGATGCTGACATTTGCAGCATACTGTAATGATTTTTTTGTCATGTAAAATTAATTGGCAGTTAAATATTGCGAGCTTTACTTATTATTTAATTCAATTGCCAAAATCGTTGAGGTATCTGGGCAGTATGATATCTGGATTTCAAGAGTCGTCACTAAAGTTTTTGGCTGCAGATGGACACCCATCTGGTTTTATGCCATCACCAACTGTGTACGCTTATGTTATAAGAGAAGCAAGATGGTTCTAAGTTGCAAAGAAACATCAAATAAGTTAGGGCAGTGATCTGAGATAAAAAATTGTGGGGATGAGGGGCCCGCATTTTCATTTCTGGCATGGAGCAGGCAATCTTTCTAAGCAAAGTCCTAAAATATATGGTTTTCTCTATAAAATGACCAATTTTAGTAAAGTATGAACACCTTTTATGATCAAAAGCATACGCTTAGCCAGTTAGCCTCAGCTGAATAAAACTGTTTCTTTTTTAATCTTATAACCTGAAAAATTTCAACCTTTTCTCACTCAATGTGAAGAAGAATTATTACAGAAAATGTGTCTTCGCATGAGAATTCAATATCTTCTTGGTATTTTGTTTTCACATGCGTATAAAAAATGGATCTTAATCACCCCTTGAATTATATTGCGATTGAAAATCCATTTGTTTGGTAGTCTAAAATATATAAGTGTAACAATATTATGACAGATAATATGTTGCAACTGATTGATCACTGATAGTCTTCCCTTGTCAAGCCTTGAAGATGGTGCTGTCTCTAAAAATTGCATGTTAATTTTGGAAGCAGTAACTTCCTTGTGAAGATCAGTTTAATACCTCAGTCATGGTTAAGAATTAAGTATTACTGTTTTCTCTATATGTGAAGTTTCCTGTTTTATTGTCTCTATGGTTTTAAATTTCTTACTAAACTTTGTGTAATAAGTTTGTATATTTATGCTTCTTTCCTGTATTTAATTTCCACCTTGTGATCTGTTATTGAATTCCCTTTTAAGTTGTCAACTGTACAGTTATGCATTGTTGCCTCTTTGGCTTTTACATAGCTTATTGACGTTGTTGACTTCTATTTTTTAGGTACTTCATCTCATGGTTGGATTTTCCAATTTAGGTATGGCTGATGTTCTTACTTTTCTGCCTTGAGAAATAAACTGATAATTTTAGAAGTGGTTTGTTAATTATGAGAAATTAATTTTTCTTTTGGGAAACTTTTTCACATGTTATTAGCATTTGGCCTCATACTAGTTAAATTAACGGTAATAGAAGAAGATTCTACAAACTAGCTCTCTCTGTTAATTCAAGTCGTTATATTTGACAGTACAGAGTGAAATGTAAACATATTTCTCTGATATTCACTCCCATTTCATACATCTATCTCATCCTTTATCTCTAAGCTACTGTGAATGCAATTCACCCAACAAAATTAGCAACTTCTACTTGCAACCAACCAACCCCATGGAACATCCAGAAAATTCACAATTTTTCCAACCTGATGTTATTGTGGTTGTTTACTGAGGTAAGTCAAGTTAATCGCACTGAAAAATCTGGAGGCTAGAGTTTATTGTGTACTATCAACCCAGTGATGCTGCTTAACTATTGAAGTGAAAACACACCTTTTCTCATCTGGGGGTAATTTAATTATGGGGCCAAGCTTCCATTGACTAGAGAATATGTCGTTTCCCTATATTTAGTTTCACACACAAACACATCTATTGTGGTAATCCTAACCACAAATTAAGATTTTTATGTCATGTCATGCATTTTCCTCTTATTTTCAATTTGCATCTTTAGTCATTACTAACGACTTAGCTGTTAGAAGCCTTCTACTCAGACTGAAATCTTTTCGCTTAGATGCTGTCCACATACTGGGTGATTTGATATTAGATCTTACGAACACATAATTTATATTCATGTGTTGTAACATAGATTTAGTATATGCAGATTGGCATGCATAGCTGACTAATGTTAAGTTTTCTATTTGCAGGGTACTTTATATATTTTGCTTCTACCATTGTTGCTACTTGTAATGGGTGGAACTGTTGGTCTCATGCTTGTGGTTTCATCCTTATGGGTATGTTTTATCTAACCATATGTGCTGCCAAAATTTCTGTTTCTTGAGACTTTAGTGCCATTCATTTCTGATGATGAAATATTACTGCAGCCTCCCCAAGAGTTCTGTTTTTGGCAGTATTTCTTCTTCTGTTGTCATTCTGGTATGTCATTATATAATTCTAGAAGAAGATTTATCTGTGCTATTTATTTCCCTCTTTTTGGAAATTGTCATAAACATGTTGTCATGAGTCTCCACGCAGTCCATGTAGGGCTTCTGATCTTCCCTTATTACAAATAGCAGTAAGATTTTAGATCAACAAATAAAAAAAAAATGTGACTACTAACTTTGGACAACTTGTCAACATAGAAATGGGCACGGAAAGAATTAGGATCTGGAAATAACGAAGATTCCATCAATAGAATAATAAAAAAAAATAGAATAAAGTTTGGAATGATAGTTTCTGGGGTGTATATTTGTTGGGTCTGGAAGAAAGATCGGTTGGCAATCTATTTAGATGATAACAGGCTGGGGATGGCTTGAGATTCAGAGTTGAGAAAAAAGAGGATATTGAGATTAACATTGTAAATTGAAGTGTGTTGGGGACTTATACTATACCTTGGAACATTTTTATTCTTATTATAAATGTAAATTATGAGTCTACTTTACTTGCGGATTAGTAGGGATTAGATTGTTCACAATTTTAGAGTTTTAACAGTTCAGAAAGAAGCAGAGTTTTTGACAAGATTTGAAATTGTATGTAAGGAGCATAATATCTGGTATTCTTTTATTGGGAGTCATGTCTGACTACCTGGGAGTAGTTAGTGGGCTGTGCTCTTTTAGCAATTTGTTTTCTTAGGTTTTATTATATTAAGCCACTGAATAAAAAAGAAAAAGAGTCTACTTTACTTGCGGATTAGTAGGGATTAGATTGTTCACAATTTTAGAGTTTTAACAGTTCAGAAAGAAGCAGAGTTTTTGACAAGATTTGAAATTGTATGTAAGGAGCATAATATCTGGTATTCTTTTATTGGGAGTCATGTCTGACTACCTGGGAGTAGTTAGTGGGCTGTGCTCTTTTAGCAATTTGTTTTCTTAGGTTTTATTATATTAAGCCACTGAATAAAAAAGAAAAAGACAAGTTAGGGGCTCTGTATCATTTGCTGGTGCTTTGCTTTGGAAACAGTTTTATAATATGCATGTCTTTTTTTAATACCCTGTTGACACTGCATTTGTGGCATAAGGATTTCAATAACTTATGCTACATTTTCTTTCAGAAGTTTTAATTACTTAGGACTTCGTTTGGAACATTATCAATACTGATGATTCCATGCCATTAGAATTTTCACATTTGCTGTGATGAGAATCTCGTTTAAATTTCTATTTGAGCTGTGTACCTCTTCTTCACAACATTAATGAAGTGGTAAAACATGCATCATCTTGTATAAAGTAAACTTGTTGGCTGATACAGCATACAGCTATTTCTGGGACAAAACTGTTTCTGAGGTGTATGCACGCCTTTGTGGGTGACAATTTTTTAGGGTGGACCTCTGCCATCAGGCAAATGAAGAAGATGAAGAAGAAGATGATGATCAAAATAGCATCAGCCAGGCCTTGTTGGTAATTCTGAAGAGAGAACCTGGTTCACATCATGTGAAAGACTGTAGGAGATGCTGCTTCCAAGGCGTTCATGTTGGTAGCCGGCAAAAATATGTCATCATGGTAATGAAAAAAATTCCCACATTAGGCCAATGCCTTGTTTCTAGTGTGTTTAATTGGTTGCAAGTTCATTTTAGTTTGAATTTCTCCTCCCTTCAGATTGTTGCTATGATCTTTCTTATGATGATGGCATTTACCATGATGATCTGGATTGGTGCTGGAGAAAATCCGATAAACCCTTCTGTAATTGCTGAGGTATGGAAGTGGAACTCTTCAGTCTTCTTCTTTTCTTTGCATCATCTAACTTTTTTGTGGTCGAAGACAAGCCAGAGGAAGGAACCAAATGAATCTTATTCAGTAATATGGTCAGAATATATACACGTATCATAATCTTCTATAAAAGGAAAAAAAACAAAAGGAAATAAAATCAAATATTACTCCTAATGACCCAATCCTATCAAATCTCTAATTTTATGGGATGTATCCCTCTAATTTTCCTGTAATTATTTTCACACTCTCCCTCAAGTTGGATCATAGATGCTAATCATGTCCAATTTGCTTATACAATTATCAAAAGCGGGTTTGTGTAACCCCTTTGTCAACACATCTGTTGCTTGGAGATTTGTGGGTAAGAAGGCTAGACATATAATTCCATCTTCTACCTTCTCTCTGATAAAATGTCTGTCTATCTCCACATGCTTGGACCTCTCATGTTGGATAGGATTTAATGCCATACTTATGGCAGCCTTATTATCACAATATAGTTTGAGAGGCAGATCAATTTGGACATGGATCTCTTCTAAAACCCTTTTTAGCCACAATTCTTCCATTATACCTTGAGCAAGAGCTCTCAACTCAGATTCAGCGCTGCTTTTGGATACAACTCTCTACTTTTGACTCTTTCAAGAAACCAGATTTCCCCATACAAATGAGCAATACCCAGAAGTAGATCTGTCTTGGTGATGTCTACCCCAATCTGCAGCTGTATACACCTCTATATTCCTTTGTTCATGTTTTTGAAACAGTAAACCTCGTCCAGGATTTCCCTTTAGGTACCTTAGGATTCTGTATGCAGCTTCCATATGTTTTTCCTTCGGTTCACACATATACTGACTAGCAACACTCACAGCAAATGCTATGTCAGGTCGTGTGTGAGATAGATAAATAAGTTTCCCAACAAGCCTTTGGTATCTCTCTTTATCCATTGGC
Organism: Prosopis cineraria; assembly: GCF_029017545.1. Classification (NCBI taxonomy): domain Eukaryota; kingdom Viridiplantae; phylum Streptophyta; class Magnoliopsida; order Fabales; family Fabaceae; genus Prosopis; species Prosopis cineraria. Next base: position 44,672,236 of record NW_026555333.1, read on the forward strand.
CTCTCTTTCTCTTTATCTTCTTCTTCCTCAACATAGTTACCCTCGTTATCTAAATTGCCCTCTTTTTTCTTGGATTTTGCCTCTTCTTTGGGACAACAATGGGGGTTTCAACAGGTTTACACCCCAGCATACCTGTCTCCTTTAAGAGATCAAGTACATACTTCCTTTGAGACACATAAATACCTTGCTTTGATCTTGCAACCTCCATTCCCAAGAAGTATTTCAAACAACCCAAGTCCTTGATCTTGAATTCTTTTCCAAGAACAGCCTTTATTCTTGCCGCTTCCTCATTATGATCACCAGTGATGATTGTATCATCAACGTATACAATAACGACACACCTCTTGCCCCCTTCTACTTTAACGAATATAGTGTGATCCGATAGTCCTTGATTGTAGCCTTGTAGCTTTAGAACTTTTGAGAATCTATCGAACCATGCTCTTGGAGACAGTTTCAACCCATATAATGATTTCTTCAATTTACATACCTGATTCTCCCTTCCTTTATCAAAATCAGGAGGTAGAGTCATATGAACTTCTTTCAATTCTCCATTTAGGAAGGCATTTTTGATGTCTAGTTGGTGTAACGGCCATTCAAAATTGGCTGCTATAGATAACAATACTCTGATGGTGTTCAGTTTTGCCATTGGTGCGAATGTTTCCTCGTAGTCAATGCCATAGGTCTGTGTAAACCCTCTTGCCACCAGTCTAGCCTTCAATTTATCAAGATTTCCATCAGCCTTATATTTAGGGGTAAATACCCATTTGCAACTAACCAGCTTCTTGTTTCTTGGTTTATGCACAACCTCCCAAGTCTCATTTTCTTCCAAGGCTTTCATTTCTTCCAAGACAGCTTCTCTCCATCCAGACGTTTTCAGGGCCTCATGAATGTCCTTAGGGATACAAACACCATCCACATTCGCAATAAAGGCCCGATATCCTGGGAATAAGGCTTTATAAGATAGGAACGTCTAAATAGGATGTTGTGTACATGATCTTGGCTTCTTCCTGAGGGCAATAGGCAGCTCCAAGTCATCTTCTGAACTTTCTGAACCTTCTTCCTCATCAGGATTATCATTCTCATCTTCTTTAGGACTCTCTCTCATAGAATTTGTCATCGGTTCTAATTCCGGTATTGCTTCAGGTATGAGAGCTTTTGTACCATGCTTCTTCTTGCGTGTGTAAACTTTGATCTCTTTACCTTCTACGCCTGTGTTCTTGTCTCCCCCTGAACTTGCATTTTCTTTTGATTCTGGAATAAAAGAGACAGGCTTTGGCAAAGTGGGATGGTCAAGAGAATCAATAGGTTCAATGGGAGAATATTCTTGAAATTCACTCTAACTCTCCCCCTGAATTGAAGGTGATGAATAGAAAGGTTCGGATTCAGAAAAAGTAACATCATGACTGATAAGTAGATGTTTAGAGGATGGCTCGAAGCATTTTATCCTTTTTGGTGTGAGGAGTAACCAAGAAACACACACTTGATAGCTTGTGGGTCAAGCTTGGAAGAGGAATGGAGATGAACAAATGTAGAACACCTAAATAACTTTAATGGAAGAACGGTTTCAAGATGGGTGAGAGAGTGGGTTTGCCAGAGACACTCAAGGGGTGTGGCATAGGATAGGATTTTTGTGGGCATGCGGTTAATGAGATGGGTGGCGGTAGGAATGGCATCCCCCCAGAAATATTTTGACACATTTGTGGTAAACATAAGAGCACGGGCAACATCCAACAGGTGTCTATTTTTGTGTTCGGCTACCCCATTTTGTTGGGGTGTATTTGTACAGGTCTTATGGATAATGCCCCGAGCTTTAAGGAAGTCACTTAAAGACTTGTTGACATATTCAGTGTAATTATCTGTTTGGAGAATTTTGATGGATGTGTTAAACTAATTAAGAACCATGGTATAGAATTCGATAAAAATATAGGGTACCTCAGATTTATCTTTCATTAAATATACCCAACACACACGGGTATAGTCATCAATAAAGGTAACGAACCACTTGGCTCTAGTTCGATTAGAGACACAAGATGGACCCCAAACATCACTATGGATAAGAGAGAAAGGCTTAGAAGGCTTATATTTAGACCGCGGAAAAGAAGAGCGATGATGTTTAGCTAATTCACAAATATTGCAATGAAAATTAGAAATTTTATTAGATGAAAAATGGGGAAACAAATGATTCAAATATTGGACATTGGGATGACCCATTCTTTTATGCCATAACAAAAGATCAACTTGTTCAGAAGTAGTCACAAGGTTGCAGTAGATTTGGGACTATAGATTACTCACGGTTGATTCATCAAGGTAGTAGAGCCCATCACACTCCTCAGCACTGCCAATCATCCTTCCCAATGAGAGATCCTGGAAAATACAGTGAGTAAAGAAGTGAGCACTACATTTGGCTTGTTTAGTCAACTTGCTAATGGATAGTAAATTGTACGCAAGATAGGGAACATGAAGGACAGAGTCAAGGTGTAGAAATTTAGAAACAGTGATACTACCCTTTCCTGCAATGGGAGAGGGTGTACCATTTGCCGTGTCAATTTTCTCATGGCCACTACAAGGAACATATGAGGTAAACAAGGTAGAGTTTGCAGTCATGTGATTTGAGACTCCAGAGTTAACAATCCACTTTGATTTAGTGGAACATACATTAAATGCAAAATGCGAATTACCTTGCTTAGCAACAGAAGCATTATGAGATGGAGGTGACTGGTTGGATTGTAAACTATAGAGCATCTCTAGAAGCTTATTTAACTGATCCTTGTCAATGGTAGGCAAGGTACCCGATTTGTCTAGGAGCAGGACCAGATTTGTCTGAAGTAGAATTAGAAGTAGTTTGATAGCCACGAGATTTACCTTTATGTGGTTTCCAATTAGGTGGTTTTACATGAAGGTCCCAACATTTATCTTTTGAATGGCCTGTCTTTTTGCAATGCTCACATACAACCTTTCCTTTTGATTCCTTTTGGCCTTGATCTGATTGTCGGTTCACTAAAGTAGACGACTTAGATGAAGGAAGGGTTGATGAAATTCCAGGTAACATCACCTTGCGACGAGAAGCCTCACGACGAACCTCAGCAAATGGATCCCGAGTAGATGGTAAAGGGGAGCGAGCCAGTATGCGACTACGAACATCATCTAATGATTGATGAAGACCAGCCAAAAATTGGAATACTCGCTCATCTTCAATAAGCCTCTTATGACGTGTTGCATCACTCGGACAAGACCACTCGGTTTCTATGTTGAGATCAATCTCTTGCCACACTAAAACTAACTCCAACCAGAATTCAGTAAGATCACGCTCATCTTGTTTGATCTGCCAACTTCGAGTTTTGAGATCATAGATTCGAGTACCATTTTCCCCATCCGAGTAAGACTCCTTGACTACGTCCTAGATATCCCGTGCTGTCGGGAGAAACATAAAGGATCGTTTGATTTGAGGGGTTATAGAGTTAACTAACCAAGAAGCCACCAGAGAATTTTTGGTCTCCTACTTCACCAAGGCAGTCGAGTCTGATGCGTCTGGTGGTTTGGATGTACCTGAGATAAGACCCAGCTTCTTGTGGCCTCCAATAGCTAGTCGAACACTCTGGGCCCACTCACAATAATTAGTTCCATTGAACTTTTCGGAAACTAGGACAAGGGACGCCCCCTCGGTAGAACTCAACTCGAGAGGAGTTCCACCATTTGGGGTGATTTTCGAGTCAGCCTTAGTGCCGGAACCCATGAACGCAAAGGGTCGAGTGTGCGAGTTTGACTCTCGGTCGGCTCTGTCGTCTTCGTTTGAGTGATGGTGTTCAGCGTCTGCGTGCTTTGATACTATGTGGTCGAAGACAAACCAGAGGAAGGAACCGAATGAATCTTATTTAGTAATATGGTCAGAATATATACACATATCATAATCTTCTATAAAAGGAAATAAAAATAAAAGGAAATAAAATCAAATATTACTCCTAATGACCCAATCCTATCAAATTTCTATTTTTATGGGACGTATCTAATATACTTCTGTAATACTAGGATAGAATTGAATAGATGTAGAAGAGGGATAGGAGGAGAGAAGAAGGGATGAGGCTTAGAGAAGATGAGAGACGAGAGGGTTAAGAGAAGGAGAGAAAGAGAGACGAGACTTTTTGAATAATTCCAATCTATTGATTACACACCATACAACAAAACACAAAGGTATTTATATAGCCGCTGAATATACCCAACAGCTAGTAACTAACTAACGGTCAAAATTACAAAAACATAACAATACCCCCCCTTAAAAAGATCCTTGCCCTCAAGGATCATTAATAAGAAACTGGGGAAATTTCTGTTGTAACTGATGTAGAGCCATCCAAGATGCTTCCTCCTCAGGTAGTTGTTTCCATTTGATTAGGACTTCGGTGATAATACGTCCTCTCTTCCTACCAACTCTCTTTTGTAGAATGCTTTCAGGTTCCAAGGTTGGATGTAATTTTGGCCAATCAAGAGGCGGATGCCTTTGCTTAACTTTAGGATCTGGACATAGCTATAATAAAGAAACATGGAAAGTTAGATGTATTCTAGATTCAGCAGGTAGTTCCAACTTGTAGGCAACAGCACCTATCCGTTCAATGACATTGTAAGGACCAAAATACCTAGGAGCCAGCTTTTGGGTGCTCCTTGCTGCTGCAGAAATTTGTCTATATGGCTGCAACTTAAGGAAAACTCATTTATCAACAGCAAACTCTTGATCTGTCCTATGGGAATCAGCTTTTTGCTTCATCAAATTGGCTGCTCGATGAAGGTGATGCTTCAAAACAGCCAACACAGCTTCTCTAGCCAAAAAGGTCCCGTCTAAAACATCTAAAACAGAATCATTAGGCAAATAAGGACAATGAATAGGAGTTTTCTGACCGTATAAAAGTTCATGTGGGGTTGCTTTAGTGGCTGTATGAAATGTGGTGTTATACCACCATTCAGCTTGTGATAACCGCTTGTTCCAATCCTTAGGTTGCTCCCAACACATGCATCTAAGATAGGTTTCTAAGCACCTATTTAGGACCTCGGATTGCCCATCCGTTTGAGGGTGATATGCAGTTGAAAGTTGCTGTTTGATCCCCAAAACCTGCAAAAATTCCTTCCAAAACCCACTCACAAATATAGGGTCACGATCACTTATAATTTCAGCTGGTGCACCATGTAGTTTATACACATTATCCATAAAAAGTTGTGCTAGAGAAGAAGCTGAATAAGGATGAGTAAGAGGAATGAAGTGAGCGTACTTACTCATTCTATCAATTAGTACCCATATTGTGTCCTTACCATGTGACTTAGGAAGTTCTTCAATAAAATCCATCGTAATACTCTCCCAAACTCGGCTAGGAATTGGAAGAGGTTGCAATAGCCCAGGAGGTGCAACAGCTTCATACTTACAACGAGTACATGTGTCGCAGTGTTTAATGAATTCTGTCACATCATTGATCAGCTTTTTCCACCAAAATAATGCCTTTATTTTGTGGTAAGTGGCCTGAATTCCCGAATGCCCTCCTTGGGGACTAGAATGCAACCACTCTAAAATTTGTTGTCTCAAACTAAGATCATTTCCAACCACCAGCTTTCCCTTCCTTCTTAACAATTCTCCATCCCAAAAAAAATGGCTCCAGCACCCATTGTTTGCTTGAACCTTTTTCTGAATTTCTGTAATTACAGCATCATTCTGGCAACTTTCTTTGATTTTCGAAAGCAATTCAGGGGAGGAAGTGCCAAAACAATCTGTAATAATTGCTGTTTGGGTAATCTCGATAAGGCATCAGCTGCAGAATTTTCTTGCCCCTTCTTATAATGAATCTCATAGTCAAATCCGGCTAACTTGGCAATCCAAAACATCTGAAAGGATGTTTTTAACTTCTGTCCAAGCAAGTATTTTAAGCTTTTTTGATCTGATCGAATGACAAATTTCTGTCTCTCTAAATATTGATGCCAATGAAGCACAGCTAACACTGCTGCCATCAGTTCTTTTTCATAAATTGATAGCCCTTGATGTCTCTCTGCCAATCCCTTGCTGAAATAAGCAATAGGTTGACCCTCTTGCATTAAAATTGCTCTAATTCCAGTTCCAGAAGCATCTGCCTCAACTACAAATTGCTTTGAAAAATCTGAAAGTGTTAGTACAGGTGCAGAAATCAATGCTTTTTTTAGATTATTAAATGCATCCAGGGCTGTTTGTGACCATACAAAACCATTCTTCTTAAGAAGAAGAGTTAAAGGTTTAGTTAAAAAATCCCATATCCCTTAATGAAACGCCTATAATAACCTGCCAGCCCCAAAAATGCTCTTAGTTGTTTCATATTTTGGGGTTCAGGCCAATCGGCCACTGCTTGTATCTTCTTAGGATCAGTTCTAACCTTACCATTACCAATTAAATGTCCTAAGTATTCCACCTCCGTGGCAGCAAAGGAGCATTTACTCTTTTTGACACAGTAACAGTTTTTCCTTAGAATAGAGAAGACTTGCTTCAAGTGCTGTACATGGTCAACAAGATTAGCACTATAAACCAATATATCATCAAAAAACACAAGAACAAACCTCCGTAAGAATGGTCGGAAGATGCTATTCATGGCCCCTTGAAATGTTGCTGGTGCATTTGTTAAGCCAAAAGGCATAACCAACGACTCATAGTGTCCACTATGAGTCTTAAAGACAGTTTTGTGCACATCTTCCCGTACCATCCTAATTTGATGATAGCCTGCACGCAAATCTAGTTTTGTAAACCATTTTGCTGTGGTTAATTCATCGAACAAATCTTCCACTAGTGGAAAAGGGTATTGGTTCTTAATTGTCTTCTTGTTCAATTCTCTATAATCGATGCACATCCTCTAAGTACCATCTTTCTTTTTAACTAAAACAATAGGAGCTGAGAATGGGGAGGAGCTTTCTTGTATGACCCCTGACTGTAGGAGATCGCCAATTAATTTTTCAATAACATCCTTTTGTGAGGCTGAATATCTGTAAGGCTTAAGGTTTATTGGGTTGGTACCCTTCTGAAGAATAATGGGATGATTATGACCATCCTTAAAAGGTGGTAATCCTTTAGGTTCCTCAAAAAGGTCAGAGAATTCTTCCAGAGTGGCTGTAATTGTTGTTGGAACTTCTCCCTGTGTGAGAAGGGAGAAATTTTGCACGGTGCTTTGCTGGTTTATAATGGGTTGTAGTAAGTAGGCTTGAATTTCTTGGGAAACCTTTACTCCCAAATTTTTCGGCTGCACCATTTTAAGCTGATTTGGAATGTTGGCTTGAAGTTGACACAATTTTCCTTCATACCAGAAAATCATGGTGAGAGTTTCATAGTTCCAAAAAGCATTTTTAAGGCTCTTCAACCAGTGCAGCCCTAAAACCATGTCATAAGAACGCAGCTCTTGAATTCTAAAGTCAAAGACAAATTCCAAGCCTTGCATACGCCATTTAAAGCCCTTCCACATCCCTTGCACCTTTAATTTTTGGCCCCCAGCAACCTCAACACATGATTCATAAGCTTGATCTGGCTGCCACCCCATTTTTATTGCAAAGCCCAGATCTAAAAACTCATGTGTATTGCCACTATCAATGAGAATTTGGAATTGTTTCCTGCCACAGTACCCCACCACTCTCATTGAGGAAGCACTATCAATCCCTTCAATAGCGTATAAGGAGACCTGAGGTGTTCCTTCCTCCATATTGTCTTCTTTCTCTGGTTCTTCCATAAAAACCTGATCCTCAGTATCCTTTGGAACTTCAATAAAGTGAAGTTGTAATTTTTGTCTTTGGGGACATTTATGATCCCTTGAAAATTTCCCATGGCAGTAAAAGCAGAGGTTTTTACTTCGATATTCAGCTTCTTCTTCTGCAGAAAGTGTCTTAGAGTTATTGCTAGCATTCTTAGTGGACGCAACAGGGGTTTTTGAGGCTAAAGAAGTCATTTTCCCTTTGCCTTGGGTTCCACCGTTTAACAAAGCGTTTTTATAAGAACCCCACGTATGCTGAACATTCTGGGATGACAGATTCAAAGAGCTAGCCACGTGCGACGAATTTTTGCTGCTGATCTTCTTCTCATTCTGGCGCTGTAACGTGATCTCTTGCATCCGAGCCAAAGATCGAGCTTCTTGAAGTGTGCGTGGCTTGAAGAGCCTGACTGGGCCGGCGTATTCCTCTGCTAAACCTTCCATATAAGCTTCAACCATGTAATCTTGCGGAAGAGCCATCTTACAGGTTATGGTGTCGAAAGCATCGTTGTAGTCTGACAAAGACCCTTGTTACCGAAGACGCATCAAGTCAGCCATGGGCGTCTCATGCGTGGGACCGAACCGCTCCCGTAAGGACTGGGCATACTGTTCCCAGGTAGGTTTGACGCCTTCCCATGATTTCTTGACCGATACATGCCATGACCAAGCCTTCTCGTCCAAATGGATACTTGCCATACGAATCTTGTCATCCTCGGCTGTACTATCAAGACCGAAGAATTCCTCACAACACATAAGCCAACCCATCACGTCAGAACGAGAGAATTTCGGAAACTCCATCTTCGTAAACTGGGTTGGCCGCCTATAGTCTTCCCTGTAACGTGGTCCGTCGTCTCTGTTCCGACGCTCATTGTGTCTGGGGTTGCGTCGCCCCCTCCTGTCATGGTTGGACGACCCTTCTTCCCTATCGCGCATGAGTAGTTGGAGTTGATTGGAGATCCCCTCTACCATTTCTGACAAGGTATCTACCTTTCCGAATCTTTCTTCCAGTCTTGCAACTCGCTCATCCATTTCTTGTTGTTTCTGGGTGCGAGTTTTTCACCATATATCAGAAAAATTCAATACGGAGATGCCAAGGATTGCCTGGCTCTGGTACCACTGATATACTTCTGTAATACTAGGATAGAATTGAATAGATGTAGAAGAGGGATAGGAGGAGAGAAGAAGAAGGGATGAGGCTTAGAGAAGATGAGAGACGAGAGGGTTAAGAGAAGGAGAGAAAGAGAGACGAGACTTTTTGAATAATTCCAATTTATTGATTATACACCATACAACAAAACACAAAGGTATTTATATAGCCACTGAATATACCCAACGGCTAGTAACTAACTAACAGTCAAAATTACAAAAACATAACAGTATCCCTCTAATTTTCCTGTAATTATTCTCACATTTTTATATTATTGAGTAGCCTATATATTTACAAATTTTGATAATATCATATTTAGGTAATCATCTAATTTTAAACATGACTTATGGGAGATGTTAATAAACTTAAGGGGGAAATCCATATTTGTTTATGAAGATGTTGTTTCAGAAAACATTTCTCAAAAATTAAAAATATTGGCTGATAGAATGTTAATTAAAGGCAGCTTCTGTGGCTCTTTTTCCAGAATATAAATATTCTCCAAATGTATTTTTTAACCTTTCTTGGGAAAAAAAAATACAAACCTTTTTAGACAAGAACATTTTCTTTATGTGGTTTTTTCATCACCGAGGATTCTTATAAATGTTATACTAATACTCAAAACTTATATATAGTCTTGCTTCCCACTACACACATGCACATTCATGAGTCTATATAGGATTACCAATTCTGGTTTGAGACAAGCACATTTTCATTTTTCAGTCTGTAACCTGTTATTGTTCTTTGTCATTGGGTATTTCAAAACCTATTGTGCTTAAAAATACAAGAAAGTCAATTCTTTGGGCTTGTAAAGAAGAAACTATTTCAGTTTTATCTTTTCAAGATGAAATCTTCGATTATTCATCTTTTGTTACATTTTGTTCATTTTACTTAAATAATATTTTAATATTTTAAAAAAACTATGCTAGTTTGTTATCTGTAACTTGTGCAGGTATATGAAAAAGTTCTTGCAGTAATGACCCTTATATTAGCTGCTGCGTTAGGCCGCTATGGTGAGAATCTTAGCCTCCATAACCACCATCTCATAACTCTGATGTGGGTAATTTTCTTTGATGTTCATTTTTTCCCTCCATAGGCTTCCTTCTATTCTTCAAATTGAGGAAAGTGCGTTCTGAGAAAGCTTCATCAGAAATGTGGAAGGTATATTATTGTTAATTTAATTTTCACTTACTTCATATGTTTATAATACACTCCACTGCCTCTATTGATATTGCAGCCATGAACTCTAGAGAGATTGGGCTCCATGGCTAGCAGATCGGGGTTATCTAGATTTGATTTAGATTTTCTGAATTTCATATTTTCTTCCCTGATTTTTTTATTCAATCATCAATTTTTCCCCTTGTGTTCACAGTTAGAAGGCTACATTTTGTGTATCTGGCTTTCTTTATTTTTTTAAAATTTTAATTTTAAAAACATATGAAATCTGGGCTGTTCTAATCCAATTTAAATGGTCCAAATCTGCTGAAAATAACAGTACCACTTTTTTGCTGTTTTCCAACAGCGTAGGATCCCTTATCTGAACTCTTTGGGCATACATTATTGTTCTTATAGATTGGCTGCCATATGCAGGTTGCCAGTTTAGCAACTGTTTCCGTGATGTGTTATTGTCAAGTGCGTTTGTAGCTTTTCTCACAGATATTCCTGTAAGTAATTCATTTCAGCTAGCCTTGTTACTCTTAGTGTGGTTTCCCTTTAACTTTCTGTGCTTACTGCTGTTTAACTCCACTTTGGACATACTTGCAGCTTTTCTACCATTGGCATCTGAGGCTCATGTATGGTGTCAAGGCTTTAGTTCTCTCGATCTTCTACTATTTTGTAGGTAATTACTCAGTCTTTCATGATCATGCTACATGTGGTTGGGTGAGAACATAGTTGATAAGCCATTGCAATGAACCTCATATTTCTGAAGTTGAGTTAGCCAGAGACCGTTGAGTTGCATTGTTTGCTGGATTTTTTTTTTTGGGAAATGTGCAAATTTTCTTTGGAGTATATGATTATGGGGTTTACACATTTTAGGTTTATGTATAGTATAGTACAGTTATCTCTACACATTTTAGGTTTCTGGATAGTATAGTACAGTTACCTCATTGACTCACATAATAGATGCGTCTAGTTTTCTCTTTCGTTTTTGGTGAAAACTGTGTGCCTAGTTTGCAATGAAAATTGAATCAAGCAAAGCTATATATTTTAAATTAATAGTATCCTGACATGGAAACTAAAAGAATTTACACTTTTGGATTTGCTAAGTCCTAAGTCATTCATTTTGATGGTAAACAATATTTTAAAGATGGTCCTTGAGTTTACAGCATTCACTATGCAAAATATAGATTAATCTGTAGTTTGAGAAAAAAAGGTTGTGCTTTTATTAAAAAGGATGCCTGGCCTTCTGTTCTTATACCCTAACCTTTGATTAAAAAGTAAACCGGTCACCACCATATTATTGAAATTTAAAGGTTTATTTTTAGCTGGAATTACATTTATACTGTGTTTGGATGCATATGAATTTAGAGTTGGACCAAATCCCTTGTTTGGGTACTAAAAAATTCATGGATTTGAATTTACCTGAATGTGTATGAATTTCAAATACGTAGATTTTAAATTCAAATTCAAATTCGCTCATCCTATCACTACTTTAAGGAACTAGATCTTAAAATATGTGAGGCTGAAGAATCTAAGGTGTATTTCCTGACTGTAATTTCTGAAGACAACCGCTTTCTCTATGCAGCCAATAATTTGGACTTTTCTTAATCACATTGTGCATCATACAGCAAGATTTAAAAATTATGCTTATGTGCTTCTTTTCATAGATCCTCCTTGGTAGTTTAGGGTTCACTCACAGTGATAGCTATACAAAGTCCCACCAAACCAATAAAGGATTTTGAGATCGTAGCAAATAATGGTAGTTGATTAGTCTGCTTAATTTGTTAGGTTCTTCTTTCCCATCAGCCTATATGTTATGGATTATCAGAGAATTACCACCTCCAAAGTCAAATTATATACAAGAACAGCCAAGAGCATTTGCTTACGTTAGCCAAGGGCTTCCCAGCACAAATCCACCTGGGTACTGGACCGCTGCAACAAGTTCAACGAATCAGGTTTTATGCATTGCTGTGCTCCTTCCTCTCTTAAATTTGCTATCTGAATTGAAATCTCCAAATATGAAAATTCACCTTCAAGTCTTGAATGGTGTTATTAATTGGGAGAATTACGTTTAGGTCCACTAGTTGTTACTCAATTGTCAATGAACCTTCTTGCGGTATTTAATTGCCCTGTTGGGGGTTTGGGTGTAATTCTCTTTTATTAATTCTGTTGATGCTTCAGTAATTCTTGCATCTTTTTGGCCAAAGCCCCTTGATTGCTTAAACTTTCAATCATGCATGGTTCTCTCACAAGCTTTTGGGCTTTAAGTGTGAATAAAATACAAACTCAGGATTCTCCACCAAAAAAAAAAAAAAACTCACTGTTGACCATATCCGGTGCCAAAGCTTGATTTTAAATAAAAGAATAGGTGGTTTTTTTTTTTTTCATGGTGAGGAAAATCTTGCTGACTTTGTCATAAAGATTCTGATATCATGTAAATAGCACCCAAAAGCTTAAGATTTTAAATGCAGGTCCATAAGTAGTTCTATTATAATCTCTAACAAGCCCAAAGCTTTGAAGACTTGATTGTGAGTTCTTGGATTTTGTGGAAGAGGGTGTGCTAAGGCTTCAGAATTGGGGTTGCAAATAGTGATTAAACTCAACGGTCATACTTCTTGTGCATATTATTTTATTATTTAATTTGTTGATGCAAATTGAATATAGCTTCAGCGTGTCAGTACAGGATAGATGGAGTGAGGATTTTTTTTATTTTTTATTTCTTGTATCTGGAGATTCTCCTGGATTTATTCGAATTTACTAGCTGAAATACTTGCTCATGATATCTAGTTAAGATAACTTTTTACTAAATTCAGTATGCAACCCCAGCCTTTTATCATTTTTCAATCTTGGTTTTGAAGGGGTTTGGAGTCTTTTATGTGCCTATCTCTAATGTCTTTGTAATGCCCTGTTTTCCTAATTTCATTTTTTTTTATCATTGATTTGTACATGAAATAAAAGACATTCTAAGATCTTGAAGTCCGAAACTGTAGAGGTTTTGTATCTAAATTTATGTAGAAGCCAATAATAAAAAAAAAGGAAAAGAAAAGAAAACGAAATTGAAAAGACAGGCAATTATAAAGAGCATGGAGGGAGGCACATGAGGGGTCCTGAGCCTGATTGAAGCGGTTTTATCTATTTTTGGATCTTGCCAAAACTGAAGTTCTTGTCAGTTCAAGACCTATGGATGAATATGCCTTATTCTAACGCAGAGATACCACTTATTTTATTTTGCAGGGATCCAAAGCAAGTCCTATATGAGTATTTTGTGAATGGCTGTGCTTTTCAATGTTCCAAATGCTGAAGAAAAAAATTGAATGACATACACGCCCTCCCTCACTAGTACATAATAATATGCAATTCAGATTTTGATCCCCTTCCTAAAAAGTTTCTTGAAATGAAGATGTTTGAGCCATTAGATCGTATGACGTGGGACATCATCCGGACCTTTTGGCTCAATCTAATGGCTCATAATTTTCACTCAGGCATACACCATGAAAGCTGTGCTACAGGGGATCTAAATCTGATGGGGGGTTTAGGGTTGAGAAGCATCTGTAAATGTAATGTGTTGATTTGTCTGTATAGCTTACTCCATTACTATGTGCTAATCTTAGCATAGGACAACTTCCGTACATGAATGGACCTTGGATCTCTAGTATAGCACTACTGTGCTGCAAAGAGGGAGAGATAGATACATGAATAAAGTGTCCCCAGATACATGAATAAAGGGTCTCACCCCTGACCTCACCTATATATATGTCTCTCTGCATTTCCTGCTGCTGTGGCAACAGAGTATTGGATCCCATTATTAATGTATAGAGTAGTTGATGAGAGTGACATCATCACATGTAATTGTAAATGTTTTGTGAGAGAAATTGGAGAAGATCACTCTTCATGTTTTGGCTTGTACCTTTTAAGTTGAACTACTTCTCAATCCCCAATCCTGCCAAGTGCCCAAGTTTTTCATCCCAGCATCTGAAAGTTTACATACCTGCAAAACTATGATTGGACATTAATTCACTCAATACACATTGCATACTACAATATGTATATATTACATAAATTTCTATATTATTTATAATGCCTTCATTCAGTGGCAACAAAGGACTAAGGTCTTTTATGGACATTTACTTCTTTTAGTATTGTTTACAAGTTACTTTTAACATATTTCATTGAAATAAAGAAAAATTTTAAATCTTATTAATTCTGTCTTGAAATATAATAAAGTTTCACCTTTATTCTAATAAGTATGAAAACAAACATTTTAAATTTTGTTTCTAATATTAAATAAGGATATAACATTAAAGATGAACATAGAACATAATGAAGTGCTTTAACAAGCAAAATTAATCTTTTCTTTTTGTTTTAAAAATGGGATCAGAGGTGTGTGTGTGTGTGTGAGTTTCAAAAGTCTTTTACTAATGATTTCATAATTCAATAATTCAATCAATCGTTGGGTGGGTTAGAAAAATATCAATTCATATGATTTTACTTAAATTTAGAGCTAGTTTGTATAAAACTAAAGGAATAAGTAATTTTAGTTAAGTTTAGAATTGTTAGGAGAACATCAAGCTAATCATGAAATGATTGTTGGAAAAAATAAATAGCTTATTAAAATAAGTTTTTTCAATACAATTTTTATGTGTTTCGATTAAATTATCCCGATAACTCATTCATGTTTTTAACAACCTTTTTTTTTTTAATGTTTAACCCAATTAAAATGATTTTTTACATTTTTAAAACAAATTGGCCTATTGTATTTGTCATATTTGAAATTTAAGCAATATGAACAAATGTTGTATTCGAAACAGAGTGATTATTTGAAATAGGGATGGGAAGTCTAAATAGATCTAAATAAATTCAATATTAGTCTTTTTTTAGCTTTTGCCAGCAATTCAATATTTAGTTTAACTTATTCAAGATGCTAATATTTACGTAAATTTTCACCAAGAAATAATATTGAATAAAAATTGTAAAATCAGTTAACATTTAATTATATTTATTTAATTGATTTAAAAATCATTGCCCTATATTATCAATACACTTTAAACTCTAAGCAATTTGGCCTCAAAAAAAAAAAAAAATATCTGGGCAATCATAAATTCATGGTATAACAAATTATGATGCTAATTGATTGCTGATGTGGAATGGTATAACTCAAAACTATGCGTTAAAATGATTCAATCATAAGTTAATTTTTGATGGTATAATAAATAACTCCGTGATGCTAATTGATTGCTGATGTTGAAAGGTAACTGACATGAGTATCCGTTGAAAATATTTCATCATAAATTATTTGTGACAGTTTAATAAATTATGTTAATAATGAGCATAAAAATAAAAAACAGGAGAACAATCATTAGCCAGCCTGGCAGGATTTTAACTTTTAAGCAATAAATTATAAATAATAAGAAAAAGGAAAAGCTACAAGCTGAAGGAAATGCTTTGCCGCCAATCCTGAGAAAGCAGAGTGACGATTCGTTTGTTTAGTTAAAAGCAAAAGCGTGGGGCAGAGAAGAGAGGACAACACACACACACACACACACACACACACAGAGTGACGATTCGTTTGTTAGTGCTTCCTTCAGATTCTTCTTTCCAACACCTACGTTAATTGCTTCGTTCTTTTCTTGTCATCAGAGCAATTCCTCAGTCGATAAAGCTTCGTCCTTGCCCCACCTCGCAATCAAAGTATCTCTTCATTACCAATACAAAAGCATGTCCCTTCCACCTCCCTCACTCTTTGCAATCCATCCTCAGCTTCAAATCCTGGGCATTTCGCTGAATTTTCGAATATTGTGGGTGGATTTCATCGAAACATCCCTGAATTGGTGGAGGAGGCGGCAGCGGCGGCGGCTGAGCCATGGCCAGCACTAGTGGCACCAAGGTCCCGCGGCTTCCGTCCCGGCGAATGACTCGGGCGCCGACGAGGAATGTGGAGCTGCAGAATGAGGAGGGTACCGTTGATAGTGAGATGGTGCCGTCCTCTTGCTGCCGTAGTCCCGATTCTCCGAGCAGCCATGAGATTGAGCAGGAGAATCCCAGGGTTGCATATCTTTGTGAGTATATATCAATTATTTGAACTTGAAACTATTAGTATAGTCCTACTTGTAGGTTCTTGATCGCATGAAACTTTTGAAGATAAATATGAAACTTTTAATTATAAATTCTTTTGCGTTTTTCACATTCATGTGATTATTGGTTACACTTTGGATAATTAATATTACATGATGGATTAGCTATAACCAAACAAACTAATACATTTTAAACCACATTGACAAAGTAATTTGGCCCAAATCACTTGGAGGGTGGGTGGGCCTCCAAAAATTGAAGATTAAAATGATGATTTTACTAGGATTTGACTTGTATTGCCAAGAAAAGTTTGACCTTTTTTTAAAGAAAGGTGACAAATTCTTTCATTTCCGGTAGTAAATAAATCTTACTATAGACTAGAAAGATGATTAAAGGAAAGGAGGAAAATAAGGGAGATAAGATACTGCATTGTATGCATAAAATTGCCGACTAATCCTTGTAAGTCAAATAGACTCCCTTAAGAAAAATCAAGAATGGAACATAAAAGGGAGGCAAGAGGTACCACCCTTCTTTCCCTTTCCCGTAATTCATTTGGAGTATACCAAGCACCTTTAAATTTAAGGAATCGCTGCTAATTATTCAAAATAGCTAAGGACAAAACTTATGCTAGAACTTATCAAATTAGCTATACTGTCGTAAATCTGGTCTAAAACAGGCTAAGTTGTTTTTTTGGACACTTTAGCATTGTTTAAGTATGTTAAAAAATAAATGAGAATAGTTTTGCTCAAAATTATACTAAAATCCGCTTGCACTTCAGTTAATTTGAGGTCTGGTAGGAACTTATTTTCATGAGCTTTGATTTCAAGCACATGCATTTGAGCTAAATTAAACTTATAAAGAACACATAAAATGGTTAATATGTGCCTATTAAGGCAGAGTATATAAGCACTATAAGCTGCTAATTAGCCCATTCAAACAGGCCTATATGTCTTGACTTAATTCAAGATGTCAGAGGTACCTTTTACTTGAAACTTATAGAAGAATATAAGAGAATCATGACCTTGCATGCTTGTCTGATTAGGCCGCTTCCATGCATTTGAGAAGGCTCACACAATGGATCCAAATTCAACTGGGCGTGGTGTTCGCCAGTTTAAGACCTATCTTTTGCACAGACTTGAAAAGGTAGTTAATTTTGTATTATTGCTGTTATTTTCATTCCGAAATGTGATATTTCTTACTTCTCATTTGTGTCCATGAGATGGCAAAGAAGATGTCTGTTATGTGGATTCATTCCTTAAATATTTGTGTTATCCTTAAGTCTATTTTTCGTTTGTTAGTGACTTTTCCTTTTATCCGAGAAAATAATGTTAGCACCAGAAAATAATTTTTGAGTTTCAGTTGATCAAGAAAAACTTTAATTGACACAATGCACTGCCCAAAAATATCTAATAGTTTATATCCTGAAACGTTCAATATATTTATTTGTTGCAGGAAGGGGAATTAACTGAAAAGTGGACTTTAAGAAGTGATACAAGGGAGCTGCTGTACTACTACCAAAAATATTATGAGGAAAATGTCAGAGAAGGCGAATTTATCAAGAGACCGTGAGGCTTGCTTTTTGTTGAGAAACTTGTTAATCTCTTAAGAATAAGTCTCACAAATTAAGTGCTAGTGTTATTGGTTATAAGTTGACTATTCTTTAATTGTCTTGCGGTACTGCGAGTTGATCTTGCAGTTAAACTTTTTTTTCCGGAATATTATTAAAAAAAAAGGAAGGTGCAAAGGCTGAGTTGTCAGTTGTTTTTCTTCATTACCTGAGTCTCTTGAAATTCTTTTGCTTTACCCTGAAATGTCAGCATGATATCAGAGCAGTTTCATCCACCTTGTCCTCTACCTGCCTTCGTTTCTGTATTCTGGAGTTGTTTTCAAATTTTCATTCCTAGTCTAATTACCCCAGTTGTTTACTATCAGAATTCTTCTTCAGCCTTTTGTTCTTATTGTTCTTTTTCACTTTATTGTTTATCAAATAGAGTATTTCTCATCCTCCAATATAACATGAAACCCAGAACTAAGGCAATGCCTAGTAAAGCATGCACTCACATGCACTGCCACCACCTTGTTGTCCATCTGTATGTTAACTCAAGGGAATGCTGGGGGTTTTCTTGCTATCCTCTCACTGCTGGCCTGAACTTATTGTCCTAGGGTTTCGCCGTATTCTCATTGTTCTCTATATTGCTGGAACATATCTGTCTTTGGGCCTTTGCGGGTGGTCTTGTTTCAGAAGTTTTAGTTCTTCAATTTGTTGGTGGTTGCTTTTCCATAAAAGTTGTTGTTCAGGGGACTTGGGACTAGTTGCTCAAGTTTAAAAACAGAAGAAGTAACATCCTTCCCAGTTGAAGTTCATGTTGTTGGATTGAAAATTGTTTCTCATTTGTTAAGCTCATCATTGTTTGATGGAGCCCTGTGGTGGTTTTTGTTTGTTGCAAATTGTTGGCTGAGATTATTGCTGTTATTCAAGTGGTTGGTTTCTTGCTGCTTGTTTTCTTGAAGCTCATTGCATCAGAGGAGCTTCCTAAGTTACAAGCTTTGGTTCTTTGGTTTATCTGTTTTTGTATTTTTTATTTTTTTTAGATATAGTTTGTTGCCACAAGCTGAAATTGATAGCATTTCAATTTGGGCAAAAAAGAAATTTGGAATAATCTTCAGCTTGAGGGAGTGTTGAAAACTTACTCTATTCAAGGATAAGTCTTGCAAGCTAAGTGGTAATATTGTAGGTTAGAATTCTGTTATCATCCAAGAGTCTAAAGTCACTTATTGTTATCTTTGGGAGTTTTTCTCGTAATTAACCTCTTCTTCAGAATATTGTTATTTTTAAATGAAAAATAAAATGATTAGAAAAGGAGAGAAAGAATGAAAAAAAGCACCTAAATTGCCAACGTACTTTTGCATGTTATTTCTTTGCTTACAAGTTTTATAGCTTGCATCATTTTCCTGGTCTCACTCTTTTGATGTGGCCTTGAAGGGAAGAGAAGAGATGGCTAAAATTATTCAGATTGCAACTGTATTGTACGATGTGGTGACTGCTATGGTTCCTTCGGCAACATTGATGGGAAGGTTTGATTTGCATTCTTAGCTTTCACTAATCAGTTATGTCGAATACTTAGACATAGTTAGAACTGGATGTGATGACGCTCTTTTATCAACAGACAAAAATGTATGCAATGGATGTTGAGAATAAAAGGGGACAATACGAACATATAAAACATCCTTCCATTGTATGCTGTCGGTGTTAAACCAGCAATCATGGAACTTCCTGAGGTTTGTATGTCTGGAAATACATGCAATGGCCGTTTTGCTTCTGCCAATGGCATTTCTTCTTGAAATTCCACTTTTTGATGTTCTTGTCTTTTCTATCTCGAAATTATAGATCAAAGCAGCACTTAATGCTCTGCGTAATGTGGATCATCTTCCAATGCCCACAATTCATGCAAGAGTTGCTGTCCTCAATGAGAGTTCTACTATGCCTATGGGGAGCGTTCTGAAAGTAAATGACATCCTTGATTGGCTCTCCTCAATTTTTGGATTTCAGGTAATACTGCCAATCCAAAAAAAAGAAAAAGAAAACAGAGAGAAATTCATGATATTGAAAAATTGTGTGATTACTTGGGAGAACAGAGTTTGGACTTAGGTCTGTTAACCAGTAATGTTGGGCATGAAAGATGGTGCAGGTCAAACACATCAAATTAAAAACTACTTACTAGGAGGAATTATTAATTCAAGCTGTAATGACTAAGGTTTTAGGATGTATTAGTTTCTAATTATTATTTTTTCTAGGAGGAAAGGAAACTAAACGAATTATAGTAGATTGCTTGTTTCTAGTCCAAACTGTACTCAAACTCCATTACTTCAATTAAAATAACCATTATTTTCTGAAAGAATTCTTTCATTTTCTTTGTTTTCCTTTGATGCTCTTGAACTTAAACTGTGTGTAGCTTGCTTCTCTCATTTACATGAAAGAAGTAAGCACTCTTTCTAATGGTGGTCGTTGCCATCAACTTGTTCAATGGATTAGTGGCTTCTCCATAACTTCAACAAGTAGGTGATAAGTTGTCCTTCCTTCTTCATTTGTGAGCATCTAAGCTCTCAGGCAACTAAAAACCTAATCTGCTTCTTTTCATAATCGTTGTTAACTGTAGAGTCTCTATACTTTTCCACCTCACTTCAAACTGAGCATTTACTCTGGTACGCTTTCAATTATAATGATAATGAAGTGATTTTTACTATACTTTTCCCCCTCACTTCAACTGAGCATTTCTGTGTACGTTTTCAATTATAATGATAATGAAGTGATTTTTACAAACCCATATTGGTGTTTGAAACTTGGGCTTACAAGCTGAGCAATATGCTCAGGGTGTACTTGCTCACTCCGAATCACCACAATTGGTTAGATTCTAGGTTCCCTAAATGTACAAACCTTGAACTATTGGATTTCTGGACGTTCTGGGTTATGCATTGCAGTATCTGTCTATTCTTTTGTTGTTTGTATAAGTTTGAGTTTGACTCAATCTGAATTAAATTTAGCCTCTTTTAACCTTTTTATGTTTATTTGTCAACTCTGAATACTTCGAGATATTTTTGTCATGTGAATTTCTTTTGAATGATCTGACTATCTCCTTTCGCATATATGTGGTCCAAAGAAAGGAAATGTGGCAAATCAGAGGGAGCATCTTATCCTGTTACTTGCCAATATTGATATTAGAAATA
The DNA here is from genome assembly GCF_029017545.1 of Prosopis cineraria. Lineage (NCBI taxonomy): Eukaryota > Viridiplantae > Streptophyta > Magnoliopsida > Fabales > Fabaceae > Prosopis > Prosopis cineraria. The sequence continues at coordinate 44,693,065 of NW_026555333.1, forward strand.
AGAATGCTCAATCTCTTGAGGAGGTGAACTATTCTTTCTTGCAAACTGCTGCTGTTTCAGCTACCTTATGTAGCACTTTTACATGATCATATTGATAATGATATTAAGCTTATTGCAGCTCAAAGAAGGCACTTTAAAGCAGTTGTGGTTAAAAATTTTCAAGAATTATTATTCGTGGTGTAATTATGTGCGTTGCAAATCCAATCTCATGTGAGTATATTTTTACTTTAAGATCATAGCGTGAGGCCAAGTAGGTTTTCTTTAATGAAGTTTCATATAATATTATTTTATCAGGAGCATTTTAATTAATTTCTGTGGGTTTTAATTTTTAAAAATACTTTACAGGCTTCAAGAAGGTCATGCCAACAACAGCTACAGCTGATTTACATAGCACTTTACCTTCTTATATGGGGTGAAGCTTCAAATATTCGCTTCATGCCTGAATGTATTTGCTACATTTTCCATAATGTAAGTTTGTCTGATCTTAGTGGCTTATATATTGTTCTTATATTTTGAGCCTATCCTTTTAATAGCCAGAAGCTTTTATGATCAGGCTATTTGTTCTGTTAATAACAGACTTATAATTGAGGAGGCTAGATTGTTAGAATTCCTTACTAAGTAACACTAGCTGTGCAATCAGAAAAGGGAGTTTTGACCACTAGTGCAATTGGATTTTTGATTCTTTCTTTGCTGTCCCACCTTCTCTACTTCTATTGTCTTTTTACCTATTACAATCTGAGCAAAATTTTCCCATTCATTATCCCTCAATTTGGAGGGAAGGGAAGGATGAGGGGAAATGGTTCCTCCTCATACCCTCCTTCCTTCTAAATATTTAATATGAGAAGGGTTAATTCCCAAAATTGGATACTATATACATTGTGGAACTTCATTACTGGCAATAACCCTCTTCTATTTTCATTTCCAAAGATGTGCAATGATGTCAACGGGATTTTGTATAGCAATGTTCATCCTGTGAGTGGGGACACATACCAAAGAGCAGCACGTGATGAAGAATGCTTTCTGAGAGAAGTTATCACTCCCATTTATGAAGTTTTACTCCAGGTAATTTTCATGTGGCTGTAAAGCAAGTAAGTTTTCTACTTCTTTCTTTGTAAATATCTGTGACCGAAACACTTTTCTGTTTTTGGTGCATAGGAAGCAAAGAGAAATAACAGAGGGAAGGCAAGCCATACCATGTGGAGAAATTATGATGATCTGAATGAATACTTTTGGTAGAGACACTTTCTCTTTTTGAACTAATGACTTGTAAATACTGGAATAAAGTGAAAAATTTTAAAACCTTATTTGGGGTTATCCATTTAATTGACAAAAAGCTTGAATTCATTACTTTTCTAGGTCTAACAGATGTTTTAGGCTCGGATGGCCAATGGACCTAACGGCAGATTTTTTTAGGCATTCAGATCAGAAGTACCAAGCGAATGAGGTTTCTTTCTTGTTTCCTATCTTCATGTGTGATTTTTTATGTGCCAAATGCTAATCTTACAAATCTGAAGAATGAACAATGGCATCTAATGAGCACTCAAGTGGGGTGGGATACTCTACCTGAAAGGATAGTTATTGAGATAGGAAAACCAGTCAAATTAAGTATCCTTCGAAAACATGGGCCGTGTGATACATCATTTGAAGCCTAAACATGGGATTGGCCCTAAAGTAAGGACTTTGGTGTTTATGACATCTTTGATAAGCGGAGCTTGTGAACTCACACTTGAGAGGGAGATTATTTAGTTGTTCAAGAGTGGGTGGACTTAAACCAATATGGGAAGTCTTCATTGGATAAAGTTGGACTTAATAATTACTATAAAATAAAGGACAATGACTCATAAACTTGAGCCTTAAGGTTTTGAGTTAAGATATGGTTTCCTTCCACTACTCTTTGCCCATTTCTCCTCTCCCCTCATTTCTGGTTGGTTATTCCCCATTCCTAACCAGTGGTATTAGAATCTAGTTTCACTCGAGACCTGAAAGATCATATTGTGCATACATTTGAGTCCTAAAATGAGACTGCCCTTAGCTACAGTAAGGACTTGTGTGTGCCACATTTTTGAAGCCAAAAAATAGGATTGGCTTTGAAGTAGGGAATTTGGTGTTTACAGCGTCTTTGATATATGAATCTTGTAGACTCACACTTGGGAGGAATTGTTAAGTTGTCTGAGTGTATGTGGACTTAAGTTGATATGAGAAGTCCCACATTGAGTAAATTTGGGCTTAATAATTAATGTAAAATAAAAGAGAAAGACTCATAAACTTGACTCTTAAGGTTTTAAGTTAACATGTGGTGTTGTTCTGTTGCTCTTCATCCATTTTGCTTTTTCTCTCATTTCCAAGCGGTCGCTTCCTGTTTCTAACAAACATCCCATAGTTTTGATGTGCGTTTTATGCATCTCTTACCCCATTGGTCTCCATCAATATCATGCCTATCAAAGTGGAGATCAAGTGTGCCCTTAGGTGGCCATTGCATGCTATTTTTTCTTCCCCATGATTGAACATTTCTTTTCACATGAATTAATTACTATATTTATGTGCTTACTCTAATATGCAGTCTAATAAGTTATCATTGTTTGCACTTTCATTTGTTTATAGCATCATTTTTCTGTAACAATATCCTGATGAACTTAATGAAATTATCAAAAAGAAAATGGAAAGAGTTCCATTTATCTTTATCATATGTGAGAGGGATCAAATAATACTTTTGAGCAATTATATCAACTTTTGTGTTTGGCTGTCTTGGGAGCTAATGAAGTATAATTTCGTCATCCAAACTTTGCATTTTCAATCACTTGTGCTTCTTTTTTTAGTCCTTGCCACATATATCAGAAAGGAAACATTTCCTTTGTGTGGAGGTCCTCTAGATGTATTTATTTTGCCTATTTGAGCAGTTGTGCTTGCCCATTCAGAGCTTTCAATACAATTTTGTCATCAACACAATTGTTCCTGATATGTATCACATGACATGATACATTCACATCATTTTCCAGATCTCCATTGAAGTAAACTTTGCTTTGATAGGGTCCTAACCGAGCTGGCTCAGTAACAGGAAAGAAGAAGCCCAAGACAAACTTTGTGGAAATCCGTACATTTTTGCACCTGTATAGAAGTTTTGATCGAATGTGGATATTCTTTATATTGGCCTTACAGGTACGGCTAGTCTTGGGTGTCTCATATAGTTTTACAACTTCACGAGCTTTGTCATTTGTTGTATTATTGAATTTCAGGTGATGATAATTGTTGCTTGGAATCCTGCGGGACCTTTTGGTTTGATTTTCGATGATGATGTACAAAACAATGCTATGAGCATTTTCATATCATATGCTTTTCTCAATTTTATTCAAGGTAACTAAGCTTGTTTTTGATGATGTTGAATGTTGATCTAACACTATCTTAAGTATCGAGTGCCATTCTTTTTCTTGGAAACTCTTGTACCAAGAGAGGTCATGAATTAAATGCCAAAGGAAAGACCCAAAAAATGCTACTGGTCTTTCCTTTTGGAGGTTAGAGTTTCTTGGGGGGAATTTAAAAAAAAAAAAAAAAACAGAGCATCATAAACAGGTCTGGGTACCCATTCCATATGGTTTCCCACAAAATTCTAACTGTTTAGGTTTAGGATAGGTTTTAATGAATCGGTTTGGGTCTGAGCATTTTCTTAAACAATTGTTAGATTGAAGCCTGGGAGTCTAATATCCACCTTGCCCCTTATCTGTAGTGTTTTTGTGTGTGAATTATTTATATATATAATACACTTCATGTCAAATTTATATAAACGAAGATTTGCAAATTGTCTTCTTTTCTCATCAATAAGTTAGTTTTTCTTCAGAAATGAAAATATTACTGGTTGGTGTTCTTTTGAATTATATTCATAGATGTTGGAGCTTCTTAATTTTGTTTGATTCTATGAGTATATTTTGTGTAAAAAAGTCTCAACATTCGAAGAAATTTTTAATTCTTGTACCCCCCCTGGTTGAATTGGTTCAGGTCCATGGATTTTGAAATTTAATAAGAGATGAGGATAAATCTTCAATTGTTACTTGCCAGGGTCTGGGTCTAACATATTTTTGTATGGGTCTGGGTCTGGGTTGTAGGTACTATTATACTGTACCCATGCCCATCCATAATTTTCTGATAATTGCAGTAGTTTTTGTTAACTGGAGCAATAGTTTCAATTTCTTCATTTCTTAACTTATTTTTCTCTTATCTTCTATATGCAGTCACTCTGGATATCATTCTTACTTGGAATGCCTGGAAGAGTATGAAATTTACCCAACTGCTACGGTATTTTCTGAAATTTGTGGTAGCAGCTGTTTGGGTTGTAGTCTTGCCAGTCAGTTACTCAAATTCTCTTCAGAATCCATCATGGCTCATAAAATTCTTCACCAGTTGGGCTGGGGATTGGGGGAACCAGTCACTTTACTTTTATCTCGTTGCAAATATTTTTATTGCCAAATGTAGTGGCTGCAATACTATTTTTCCTTCCACCTTTGAGAAGAAAGCTGGAGCGCTCTAATATGCGAGTTATCACTCTTTTCATGTGGTGGGCTCAGGTAAATAAAACATGCATTTGTTTGACAACTACCCGTTTCTAGATGCTTTTGTTTAAATTTTCTGCATCCCTTGTGTTGAAATTTATTTTAATGTTATTTGACTTAATTGATCATACTGCAGCCCAAATTGTATATTGGAAGGGGCATGCATGAGAACGTGTTATCACTCCTGAAGTAAGTGAAAGATGAATGTGCATTTTCCTTTTTTCCCTTCTGTTTTTTTCATGGATCTGTGAGGTTCAGGAGGGTGACACGGTGGAAAAATTCTGTTTCCTGCCAATGTGAGAAATTTTTTATAAACTTCATTGTCTCAAGGGGGAAAATTATATTCTGAAGTATCTTATACTCCAGACTATCTTAATTGCCAGTTTTCATTCTGCTTTTGCGTTGAAACTCCTTTAATATGGCAGGTGTATACGCTGTTTTGGATCATGCTGCTGATTAGTAAGATAGCATTCAGCTACTATGTGGAGGTGATAGTCCTTCAGCTAACACTTTTTCTTCACTGTTATGTGCTTGATGTTAAAATGCAGAGCTTCAATAAGAAAGAAAATATAAATGTTAGGAACATATTTTCCATTGGATGTAATGTCAAATTGTTGCCTTCAAATTGTAGCTGTAGTTGACTAAATGCCTTTTCAGTTTTCTTTCCGTACATATGAATTTTCTGTATATTTTAATTACTCAGAACTAATGAACTGGTTTTGATATATCCCCTTGTTGAGCCAAAAGTTAATTATGGAATGCCTATATTTGGTGGGATTATCGGAAATGCTTCAGCCATTGTGGGTTAGAACATTTAATGTGATATTTGACTTTGTAATCCTCTTTCTAATTCTTTTTCCTCAAGAAAGAAAGATTTGTTGCAGTAAAGTTCTATTTTTACAGGAAAATTTAACTCATCATTAGATTTTTTTTTTTTTTACCAACATGTAAAAATTGGTATTTTTCTAATAATCTGAGTAAAGTTCTATTCTCTGATGATAAAATGGATTTTTGTCAACTAATCTCCTTGTCAATTTGCCTCTTTAGATAAGAACGCTTGGGATGCTGCGCTCCAGATTTGAAGCTGTACCATATGCTTTTAGTCGTTGCTTTTTGCCTGGAAGAAATGAAGACCTAGAAAAGAGGATATTGTACTACATTTTACGTTTTACATTTCAGAAGTTCTTGCTGGCTTTGATTGGATACCCAAAATGTTGTATATAATTGCTGCTGGCTAAAGCAAACAATTTGTTTGGCAGGACCAATTTGAACGCAGGAATATTGCATACTTCTCTCAGGTTTGGAATGAGTTCATTAATACGATGAGAGAGGAAGACCTCATTAGCAATAGGTACAAAATGCTCCTTGCTTAGTACATCTTGCATAAAATGTGAGGATTTCAATCTTCTGATATATATATATATATTCACTTTTAATTGTCCAGAGATAGAGATCTTCTGCTTGTTCCCTACCGTTCAAGTGATGTTTCTGTCATTCAGTGGCCTCCGTTCTTGCTTGCTAGTAAGGTATGTGGTTTGAATGAGAATATTAGAACCAAAATTTATTGGACTTCTCTGTCTTATATATTTCTGAACTTCCTTCCATATATGACAGATTCCTATAGCGGTTGACATGGCAAAAGACTTTAAGGGAAAGGAGGATGCTGATTTGTTTAAAAAAATTAAGACTGATGACTACATGCATTCAGCAGTTGTTGAATGTTATGAGACCCTCAGGGAAATCATACAGAACCTTCTGCTGGCTGAAGAAGACAAGATGTAAGGAGGAGTTTGTATAAGCATCACAACCTCCCCCTCCCTTTTCCAAAACAATGAGCCACAAGGGAGGGAAAAAAAAATAATAATAAGACAAACACGAAGTTCATTTCTGTTTGTAGAAATCCTCGTGACTGTCTGATCTCTTGCCTGTATGAAACAGGGTAATCAAGCTCATTTGCGATGAAGTAGAAATGAGCATACAACAGGGCACATTTGTTAAAAATTTCAAGATGAGTGGCTTGCCTTCACTTAGTGAGAAGTTGGATAAATTTTTAACTTTATTAACATCAGAAGATGACAAAATTGAGGGATTGAAGCCACAGATAGTCAATGTCCTGCAGGATATAGTGGAAATCATCATACAGGATGTTATGATTGATGGGCCTTGTAAGTTCCAGAACATTTATTGGCATCAAAATGCGTGATCTGCTTTTAGCTGACAAGTTTTCTTTCAGCTTTATGACAAGTGTTTTATTCTGCTCTTCCCAGAATCCTGGAAGCACCTCTCCGGCATATGGTAGAGGATGAAAAGAAAGGACAGAGGTTTGTTAACATTGACACATATCTTACAAGGGACAAACCATGGAAGGAGAAGGTATTCCGTACAATCACATCCTAACTAACGCATCACATGAATCATTCTTGTGTTTCTCCACATTGACTTTTGTTTTTTTTTCTTTTTCTGTTTTTGGTTTGGCTTCTCTATAGGTTACTAGGCTGCATTTGCTTTTGACAGTCAAGGAATCTGCCATAAATATACCACAAAATATAGAAGCTCGCCGACGCATTACATTCTTTGCGAACTCCTTATTTATGAATATGCCAAAGGCTCCCATAGTACGGGACATGTTATCCTTCAGGTTAGTCATTGTGATGGACTAATTTATGGAAATGGAAGATAATAGGAGATATTAACAAAAATTATTGATGAGCCTTTACATAACAACTTGGGATTCTGGATTGATGAGGTCTTTGACAAAAAGAAAGGAAAATAATGAATTTACATGGTCAAAATAGAAGGAAGAAGTCTACTCTGTATATAAAGTGTTTTGTTTATTTGGAAGCCAGTTTCAAGAGTCATTTTGTTATTAAGTGCAATTTTTCATTGTAGCAGCTCTTTTACTTGTCTTCCCCAATGTCTTGTTTACTTATATGGTTGCATTCCCTGATATAGAAACTAATGAGACCCCCAAGAGTGTGTGTGTTTTTGTTTCATGCAAAATTCTTGCTAACATGATGGGGAACTTATCTGCCTTGTTTCATATGCAATGGCATTTTCTTCCTTGTTATGGGAGGATTCCTGATCCTCCTGGCTCTTTTATTTCATTCCTTTTCTCTCTGTCAAGAAACCTATCTAAGTGGAACACCTAGGGGATTAGAAGTTTATCCAGAGTTCAGATTTATCATTAGCTAGAATCTTAGAGTTCACTATTGTTATCCTTAGGAGTTTATGATGTAGTTAGCCACTGTCTTCGTATTATCATAACTAAAGGAGGGGGGGTTGCTAGTGCAAGTGTGTGAGAGCTCTGCTTGTGTACAAGCCTCATCATTCACCATATTTCTGCTGTACTTTCAAAGTCGCTAGAATAGGGACTTGGTTTCCATTTCCAGGGTCAAAGCTTCAACCACATCTCCTAGGTGCTCAGGTCCCCTTTTTTCTGATACAACTCTAGCATTCCAGTGCTGCCCCTTTTCTAGTTATTTCATGTTGGGGAAGTTTCTTTTTATATGTAAACACTTATTTCAATTTCATACTCAAGACCTTTAATTGGCTCATCCTTTGGGATAAAATGCCAGAAATACCCCAAACATCAGTATCTTGATTCTTGAACTCTAATAGGAGTATCAACCAATTCTTGAGCACTTTACTTGGCAATAGAAGAGAAAGGATAACATTGAAATATCGGCACATCTAAGGCCCATGACAAACAGCTTAGAGAGCAGCATGTGATTTCCAAACTTCAACACAGATCATCAACAGTTTATATTGTATTTAATACCTATCATATTATTATAAGTAAAGCAGAAAGGGGCTGCTCCTGTGATGGGGGGGGAGAGAGAGAGAGAGAGAGAGAGTGGGTGGGGTGTCTCGTGTGTCAAAGTCCATTTATTCCAGGCTTATCATTCACCCTATTTCTTTCTTACCTTAAATTTTGCTATAGTGTCCTGACTCCATATTACAAAGAAGATGTTCTTTATTCTGAGGAGGAGCTACATAAGGAAAATGAAGATGGGATATCAGTTTTGTTCTACCTAAAGAAGATATATCCTGGTAATTGTTTTTCATTCGTAGGCCTTCTATAATTTTTGTGCTTTTGGCAACTGCTTACTGTAAATGGACTGCAGATGAATGGACCAATTTCCGGGAACGCATGAAAGAACTGACAAGTAAATTTGAAGATATCGATGAGAAGGAGTGTCTTCGTCAGTGGGCATCATACAGAGGACAGACTCTCTATCGAACAGGTCTAGATTGTGGTGAATATTCTTTTAGAAAGATTCATACATAGTTCTTTATGATCATCATTCTTTTATGTCTTTTTGCTAGTGAGGGGAATGTTGTACTACAGGAAAGCTCTGGACCTTCAGTGCTTCCTAGAACATGCAGGAGACAAAGGTTAACTTTCTCTTTTCTATGAGTGATTCAAATCTAAATCCTTAGATTTAGCGGAAGCCATTCATTCATTATTGAACTTACTATTGTTTACTTGCAGCTATCTTTGATGGCTACCAAACCTTGGATTTCAGTGAAAATGATAAGAAGGTCCCTTTAGACCTTGCACAAGCCTTGGCTGATTTAAAGTTCACCTATGTTGTTTCTTGCCAAATCTATGGTTCTCAGAAAAAATCCCAGAATCCTCAAGAGAAAGGCCGCTATGCTAATATTCTCAATTTGATGTTAACGTGAGTCAAGATAACCATTTGCTGAACCATAGATAATTCTTGTATAATGTGAAATTCTAGGCTTCTAACTCTTCAATAATATAATGCCATGCAGCAATCCAGCTCTCCGTGTTGCTTACATAGATGAAAAAGAGGAAACTGTTGAGGGAAAAAGTCAGAAATGTTATTACTCTGTTCTTGTCAAGGGAGGTGACAAGTATGACGAGGTATAAACAAAATTCTAGCTCCATGTTTTCTTGTCATTTCTGCTTCATGCATATTTGACTTGCTTAGTTGTGTAGGTGTATTGTTTGGAACACTTTTCAAACCCTCCGCAATATACTTATTGCCTCTAATGAACGTCTATTTTGAAGTCTAATAGTTGATAAATTTGTGGGTATTGATCACTCATCCCAAAAAAAAAAAAAAAGTTTCCCCAGGATCTCAGTTTGTTGACATGGGCATGTTTTATGGTTTAGTGGCTTTGCGTTCAACGCATTATAGTGCCCATCACATCTCAGTCCACATGCCTAAGTCATAACATCCTGAGAGAAGGGAATGGATGTGTAGCCCTAATACTCCCATGATTTCATCATACATCACAAAGCTCATGTTGCAAATGCGAGTACTTAACCAAGGTGTTGTAGTACTTTGTCAAAATAGCATTTGTTAGGAAAGTGTCCAGAAATAGAGTCCAAATAAAGTGCAAACAAAGTAGACTCTGAAAAGGGTGCAAACTACACTTCCCTTTTAGCAAGATTTGTCTCCAATGACAGAGGGTGAAAACAAAATTATCTTTAGCAGTTATGCGGAGCACCTTAGAAAGACACCTAACAAAAATGAATCTTTCTCCTCCTAGAATGAAATTTTAGATCAAAGAAAATAGGTTTTGCAGGTTCAAAACCAATCCTTTTGGAAATTAAGTTCTAAAGCAATATACTGCCTCCAGTTCTATCTATAGGACACCTTCTAGAAGTAATTTTTGGTCCAAAATATGGGACACTTTGCAATAATTAAATTGTTTTTTCCAATTTTACCCCTTCTTGATTAGCATAAAGGTATTTAATATAATTGTATTATCATTTAAAGCCAAGGGTAAAAATGAAAGTGTATCTAAGGTATTTAATATAACTGTATTATCATTTAAAGCCAAGGGTAAAAATGAAAGTGTATCTAACTATTTTAAGATATCAAGAAAACAAACTAACTTTTCTTGATATGCATGAAACAATTGAAAGTTTCCTGTAATAAGGATTGGAGGGAGTATCTCTTAACCAAAATTAAGTTGAAGTGTACAAAACCTAATAACTAGCCATCATATACTCAATCAGTTCATCTAATAGTTTCAATGGAAGTACGACTCTAAAACAAAAGTCATCGATCAATTTTCAACCTATTTTCATTTCTCAGCAGCATCTCCCTGTTTCAGATTCATCAATATGCATTTGATCAGGAATAGAGCTGAGTTCTCCACTTTAGACTAAGACTAGAGTCCCATTCTGCTTCCTATTTTTCTTTTGGGGTCCTGAACATCACGAAGCTTTCCCCATATCTCTGTACCCAGGTTCTGAACTTTGGGTCTGTTGCCATGGAGTTTACCATTATTAATTTATTTTTGATACCCAAGTTCTGAATTTTGGCTCTGATACAGCAGATTCAGCAGCTTTTTCAGTAATATCCATCCTTTCATTGGCCTTGAATATAATAAGTACCCTCTGATGCTAAACACAAGATAGTAGTTCCCATTGAACCAATGCTCCTTGATCATCAGAGGGGACTGATCGTCGGCTTTCATGTTGTGGAAAAAGTGTTTGTTTGATGGGGCATTGGATGGCCGGCACAGAAGAGTCCTCATCAAACAAGCAAAAGCAATTCGCCTTCACAGAACAAAACGAGATCATAATATTTGCTCAGAACATTGTCAGATATTATCCCATGTTGAAAAACAGACCTCGGAGTCAAGGCTCTGTATTTCTTATTATTGAACACACGAAGAAAAGCTGCTTACATGAGGAATGTCGGGAATGTCAGCCAATCAGACTCAATCGACTAGATCCCTCTATACAAAGTATGGATAATTAAGCTAGTTAAGTCAGATTATTTTAAAAAAATAGGCCTCCAGAAACAGCAAACATTATGGCCAGGGAAGGGCAATAGGGTGACCCATTTAAGATCGATAATTGTTGGGCTAAGCTCAAGATTTAGATTTAAAGTTTCAAATTAGAAAGTGGGCTTACAAGAGCCAACTTTAAAAGACCGATGGTCTAAATAGGCCAACTTTAGACTATGATTAGATTGGATGAGAAGGAAGTGGAGAGAATTTTAATAATTTTTTTCTTCTTCTCTTATTTCATTGGAAAAAATGGGAGGAGGTGCCTCTCCTCCCCTAGTTTTGTTAAAGCATAATGGAGGAGGGGAGAGGGAAAATTTTACCCTTTAAACCCTCCCCTCCAGATTGTGGTAGGATTTTAGAGGGATTATGAGAAACTTGGTAAATTCTTTTGTGTCAGTGAGCTGTAGTTGAGATTTCTATCTTTTTCATTAATACATATCCTTTATTTATAGATCCTTTCCTTAGATGTCTTGGAATTTTGCAGTTCTTACATTTTATTTGTTTTTTTTTTTTAACACTAGAAGCAATATGCATGCTATGTACTTGTTTTTATTACTTCTGAACAAAACTTCGTTAGTTGCTCATCAAAGTATATAAAAGATAATCTTGCTTTCCAGTAAGATTTCTAGCTCACATATTGGAAAGCTAAACTATAGTTTGTCGAACAAATATTGTCGGATGCTTGCATCAATCTAGATCAAAGTACACCAGTGGTTGATAAACAACTTACAATGTCAACGTTCTTGTTTTGAAGGATAACTTTCTAATGCAAATGCTCCTATTCTGCATTACTAGGAAATATATCGCATCAAGCTTCCTGGTGCTCCAACAGAAATTGGTGAAGGGAAGCCTGAAAACCAAAACCATGCCATTATATTTACGCGTGGTGAAGCTCTGCAGGCCATAGACATGAATCAGGTTGCTTTTTTCCCCAAAAATTTAATTGATGAGGAATAATGCTTTTTTTCTTTTTCCTTTTTTTAGGATGAGTAATGCTACTTAAACGATGGTTGCTTTTACAACTTTGTGCAGTTTCACATATTTTTTGAACTCAGGCCAAATCTATATAGGTTGTTCATAACTGTGACTACAATGGTTGTGGAAGAATCATTATTCATATGGATGCATTAAAATGTAGTCGCTATAATTTATTAGCTTGTTTCTGCATTTTTCCCCTCTAAGGATAATTACTATGAAGAAGCTTTCAAAATGAGAAATGTACTGGAGGAATTCCATAAAGATCACAGTGGTCAACGAAAGCCCACCATATTGGGTCTGAGGGAGCATATTTTTACCGGAAGGTAAGCCTAGTAACAATATCAAAGTATTAAACTTGATTTAATTAGATTATATGATCATTTTTTTATATCACATATGGCAATGAACCTGCTGTGCGAGCTTATGACTTTGTTTTGCAGTGTTTCATCACTTGCTTGGTTCATGTCAAACCAGGAGACCAGTTTTGTGACCATTGGACAACGAATTTTAGCAAATCCTCTGAGGTTGGTTCCAATTGGTTTGTTCTTGAACTGATTTTTAACATCAAATCTAAGTGCCTGTAATTTAGCATTACTGGCTGTTTGGAATTTTCATCCTATATTTTTCTGCCTTGGTCTATATTTTCTTTTTTGGTGGAGGGATTCTTCCAATTCATGCGGTATGGGTAAGGTACCTGTACCTCTTGCCACCTTTTGTATCTATACCCTATATTTTGGAGAAAAAGAAAATTACCTTATTTAATATCTGTAACCATTCCAGAACCCATATTATTACCTACTTTTGTGGAAAATCAGAGTATTTTATAGAAATGGAACGTCATTAACTTAAAAGTCAGTTTTGGCCACTTCATTGCTTTAAGAATAGGCAGTTTATCTTGTTTCAGTTTGCTGTCTGAAACAGAGTATCTAGTGTGCTTATCGTTTTCTGGGAGTCAATGGTTGGATGGAATTGCCTAATTGTAACATTAATTCGAGGTGCTGAAGTAAGCCCCACTCTGATAGAGTTGGGAGTCATAGTAAAAACAACTGATAGTATAATTAATAATGATATATCTGGAAAGAACTGAAAACTATTTTTGCAAAATTTTATTCCTCTTTTATTCTTTATTTATTTATTTTTTTTGCATGTGTAGTAAAATTTTATTTACCAACTTTAGGTAAATGACTCATTCCTTAATTCTTACTGTTGCAGGGTGCGATTCCACTACGGTCATCCTGATATATTTGACAGATTATTCCACATAACAGGAGGTGGCATAAGCAAAGCTTCAAGAGTAATAAACCTGAGCGAGGACATATTTGCAGGTAATTTAAGATTTTGCAGAAAATGACTGGCTGATTGATAAAACTTGTTGGCTAACTGCTAATATCCATAGGATACAATTCAACTCTACGTAATGGATTTATCACACACCATGAGTACATCCAAGTGGGTAAAGGGCGTGATGTGGGCATGAATCAGATCTCTCTATTTGAAGCTAAGGTGGCCAATGGGAATGGAGAACAAACACTAAGCCGTGATGTATATCGACTTGGAAGACGGTTTGATTTCTTCAGGATGTTGTCATTCTACTTCACAACAGTTGGTTTCTATTTCAGCAGCATGGTAACCGATCTAATGTTGATATTGTCTTGACAGTTGATAGCTGTTTTTATTTTTAGACAATGATAGCTGTTGTGGACCATACGCACCCGCACACATCTAGAATGAACCTCACTTATTTAAGACCTTATTGTCTTTTCCTCCATACATGATCAAAGGCTTCTTTCCTTAGTAGACATTAGTTTCTCAGGACCAAATGAAATAATAAAAAAAATGTCGACATAAACCAATTTATGACTTGTAATGGATTCTTCTGTGATTAGAGCCATGATCTTTGATCTCTTTTTTTTTTTTTTTTTTGGGGTAATGATCATATGAGAGGGATATCTGGCCAAAGTCATTGTCATATTTTTTTTTTTGGCCAAAATGTTTATATTAGAATCCTGCATTTATTGCTGAAATGGGATAAAGTTTATGACTGTATTGTTATGTGATATTTTTCCTTTCAGATCACTGTGTTGACTGTATATGTGTTCTTATATGGACGTTTATATATGGTTTTGAGTGGGGTTGAGAGAGAAATTCTTCAAAGTCCAAACATAGAACAGAGTAAAGCCCTTGAAGAGGCCCTGGCAACACAGTCATTAGTTCAGTTGGGCTTACTGTTGGTGCTGCCCATGGTTATGGAAATTGGCTTGGAGAAGGGTTTTCACACTGCCTTAAGTGATTTTGTCATCATGCAGCTGCAGCTGGCCTCTGTGTTCTTTACTTTCCAGCTTGGAACAAAAGCACATTACTATGGAAGAACACTCTTGCACGGAGGCTCAAAGTATAGACCAACAGGTCGTGGTTTTGTTGTATTTCATGCAAAGTTTGCTGATAACTACAGGATGTACTCCCGAAGTCACTTTGTGAAGGGATTGGAAATTCTTATTCTCTTGATTGTCTATGAAGTTTATGGGGAGTCATATCGCAGTTCACATCTTTATTTGTTCATTACGATCTCAATGTGGTTCTTGGCTGTTTCCTGGCTGTTTGCTCCCTCCTTGTTTAATCCCTCTGGGTTTGATTGGCAAAAAACAGTAGATGATTGGACAGATTGGAAAAGGTGGATGGGAAATCGTGGTGGTATTGGTATCCCACCTGACAAAAGTTGGGAATCTTGGTGGGAGGAAGAGAATGAACACCTGAAATATTCAAATTGGAGGGGAAAAGTACTGGAGATAATACTCGCATTTCGCTTCTTTTTGTACCAGTATGGAATTGTCTATCACTTGGATATAGCTCATCACAGCAAGAGTTTGCTGGTACTAACACTATAACCCATTCATGTGTTATCCTGTCATATTAAATGATAGCTAGCCTTATGGCACCATCTTACTACCTTCTGTTTTCCTCTTAGGTGTTTGGACTTTCTTGGGCAGTTTTGGTAACTGTTCTTATTGTGCTAAAGGTACGTCAATGCTAACCAAAGATCTTGACGGATTAAGATGTTGAATTGTCTGACTACAAAATATAGTTAATCTAGATTAATTGATTTTGTTTGGTTTAATGTTAGATGTAAAATAGTCGTTTCCAACGAAATTTATGTGCCATTTATGCTATTATTCTGGCATTCTACAATTTAGATTATTTTCCTTTCCTACACATGCATTTTATCTGCTATTGTCTGTGATAATCCTTTGTGCTCAACAGCTGGTATCAATGGGTAGACGAAGATTCGGCACCGACTTTCAGCTTATGTTTCGTATTCTAAAGGCTCTCCTCTTCCTTGGCTTCTTGTCAGTCATGACTGTGTTATTTGTGGTATGTGGGCTGACCATATCAGATTTGTTTGCTGCCATTCTCGCCTTCATGCCCTCTGGATGGGCCATTATTCTGGTAAGTTTAAACCTCCGCATGCTATGAGAAATAATGACAACTGCTATCTAAGAATACGTTTTTGCTTTTACGTTACTATCTGACACATCTCTTTGGAAAAGCAGGGAAATAATTACTTCAAATTTCTTTTTCTGTTTGAGTCCATTACCAAAAGATAATGATGTTTTGTTAAGAGTCCATTCCCTAAAGTTCTGAACTATGACAAAAAGCTCCTCTCTTCACCTTCAAAATTCATGCATCAAGTATATGGATATCTTGATTTCTATTGATGTATTTGAACACACACATATTTGCATTGAGGATACAAAACATTAAAAACCACTGAGATTCTCTTTTCCTTTTACTGTGAAGATTGCTCAAGCATGCAAAGTTTTCTTGAAAGGAGCAAAACTGTGGTTTTCAGTGAAAGAGCTATCCAGAGCATATGAATATGTGATGGGATTATTAATCTTCATGCCAACAGCCATTCTTTCATGGTTCCCATTTGTTTCAGAGTTCCAAACACGTTTACTCTTCAACCAGGCATTCAGCAGAGGCCTGCAGATTTCAATGATTCTTGCAGGGAAGAGAGAGACTGATAAGTCAGAATGACATTGTTGACTTTTTGCTTGATTAATTAATCAGTTTTGATTATTCAACAATTTTATTCATTGATGATTTTTTTTTTTTTTGGTCATTTATACAAATCAATGTATTTAAGGTTAAGGAACATCTGATGGAGATTTTCTTTCTTAGAAGAAACAGCTCCCTAAATCAGTGAAGTTTGAGTCTACTGTTTTCCTTTTTACAGAATGTTTGCACAACACGAGTCAAATTTATGTTTAGATAAAAACGATCAGTGCATAAAATCCTAAGACACCTACTGGCCATATATGACAAAAATTTAAGACATAAAAGTAGTAAATAAAAAAAAAAAACGGAAATTAAAAGACCCTACATAACAACAACTTCCACGGAGATGAAGCACTGTGACCCACAAAATGCTAGGACTAAAGACACGAATACCATCATGAAGAAGTTGCCTTTGAAAGCAGAATGAGCTCGCCTCATAAACATGGCATACAATAATTTAAATATATGGATATGCTTTGTGTGATAAATGATATTCAATGCATGCTTGGTTTTACCTGTGATTTAAATCACCGAAACCATAATTTCGGTGAAAACAGGCTAAGTCTATATTCACAAGTTAATTCAATAAAAAATTTATTTATATATAATGTAACGTTTGCTTGTTCTTTCTTTTCTTTTCTTTTTAATGCTCTCAATTCCAATACGGAAATCCTACAACCTACAGGCCATATTCTTTGGTGTTGCCAAATTTGAAAGGGAAAATTACTTTAGGGGGCCATTCAATACAATTAATTATTCCAAAGTCTATTGATAATTGAATATAGGAGAATGATAACACTATTTCTTTTTTTTTATTACAAGGCTATAGCAAAGTTGTGCAAAGAAACTATATTTTAGTCATATTTAAAATCATGAGGTTAATACAGTCTATCAAGGGAACATTAAAAATCATAATATTAGAAGTGTCGAGCATTGGTCAGTGGGCTAATAGGTTTGCACATCTATTCGATTCTCTATAGATATGGTTAAAGGTAACAATCTAGTCTCTCATAGTGAGTTTCTTGATATTCCTAATAACACCTGATAAGGGGTGACTTCCAAAGCATGTGCTGTTAATAAGTGATAGTGCTTCCATCGAGTCGTATGTGGACATTGACTTTGGTTAATTTCATATTCTAGCAGAGATTGAATCCTTTAAAGATTTTCATAAGTTCAGTTGAAGTGCTAGGTTGATATCCAAGGTATTTGAAAAATTCTTTAATCCAATTTTCTTTGTAATCTCTAATGATACCTTTGCAAGCTGTAAATCTATTGATGTTGACTAAGCCATAAATGTTGAGTCTAACTTATCTGTGTTTCAGTGGGCTCCATTTAACCTCACTAGCAATATTTCTTCTGTTCAAACGATAGGAGCTTCAAATCATTATTTATTTGTCGGGTGCTGGAGAAGACAATGTCACTGTCCGTGGTATCTTCTTCTGAGTATAACTTTTTAGATTTATTTTTTCAAATATTCCAACAAGCTTATGCAAAAAATCTCTGCCATGGTATTCTTCTTGTTTGTAAGCTACTTGATTCGACTTTTGCATTTCAGATTATCCAACCCTCTACATTAAGAGAGGAGAAGGTGTTAAGCTTAGTATGGTTAACTAATTTTTTTTCAAACCTCTTTAACTTTTTTACAATCACGTAAAATATAGATTGAAGAGTTAAGAGAGTTATAACCTAAAGGACAAGTACGTTGCCATAACATAATATATTGAGAAGAACTTGAATGTAACTCTATCAATTTAAAATCAAGAAAGTCCAAATGGGCCTGTCATAGAGATGAAAATACATTTTCAATTCAAATGCTAAGTTAGCATGTTTTTTTTTTTTTGGCTTTGTTTGAACCTAAAAAACAAATATAATATATGTTTTGTTGGCCAAAAAAAATAATATACATTTTCAATTTATTTTTTTGGTAAAATATATATTTTCAATTTAATTACCCATAACATGATACTTTCCTTTTCATACTTTCCTAATTTTTCTCATGTATAGAGGCTTTTATATCACCATTTTCTTTTCTCGGAAGCATTATTAAAAACTTCATACAGATGAATAATTGGCATCCACCTAGAAGAATCCAGAAATATTCTGTTACATCTTATTCTCGTTAAAAAATAATGGTTACAAGTATCAATATATTATGTCAGTGATGGCTTCAATGATAGACTATTATTTGATATGTGAATGATCACCGATAAGTTTATTGTAGCCCTTTTGAAAATTTTACAATTTGCTCACTACAAACTTGAAATGTAAAAAATTTAGAATGTTTATATCACAATTAGGGGTATTCACGGGACGGAATGGGATCGATACACCCCCATCCCGTGTCCCGTCCCGAAAAAAAGATTGGAACTGAATTTTAGTCTCGTGTCTCATCCCGTCCCGAAAGTCGTTCCGTCCCGTTAAGAGTCGGGACGGGACTGGGACAAGATCGGGACGTCTCGCCGTCCCAATAAATAGAATAACATCGAAAAAAAATTTGAATAATAACGTTCATTAAAATTTTAAATCATATAATTTATTAAGTTTAAAATCAAAACAACACAAGCACATAAATAACAATAATTTAAAATTAATTATTGAATTATATCAATCATAACTACATATTATAATAACAAATACAAGTGATCTTTATGCTATAAGATTAACAACAACAAGCAAGTCAAACACAACATCAAATCATTATTTTTCTACTTTAATGAAGATGTACTAAGCTAATTACTCTTCTAAAAATAAGTAAGAAATATGTTATAAATAAAAGTTATTAAATAGATAGATTTAAGAATAAATTATATTAATATAATTAATATATTATAAAGAAAGATATCGCCATGCTTACTCCATGCCATTAAAATTATCAATATAAAAAAATTTAGTTTTAAATAAGAATTGCAAGTATTACAATTATAATTGATATAATTAATATAAGTATAAATTATATTAATATAATTAATATATTTAAATAAAAAATAATATATATAATATTCGAGACGGGACGAGACGTCCCGATAGTAATCCCGTGTCCCGTCCCGTCCCGTCCCGAACCCCTTTCCTGTCCCGTTCCGATTATTTTCGGGCCGGGACAAGACCTGTCCCAATCATACCGAGCCAATCAGGATGGGTCTAGGTTGAATACCCCTAATCACAATAACACAGTTCAGTTTTTTTGTTGCAGAAAATGACAGAAAATTCTAATCTAAATATTCCCTGTTTGACAGCTGATACTTGTGAAAGAAGCACGTGACTTTCAACTTTTATCTTTTATTGAAATTAATAACAATAATAAAATGTTCTATATAAATTGTTATTAATTAATTTGTTTTTAAAAAATTAGTCAAAACATTATTTTTTAAAAAAAATTATCATCTTTTCAATCATTCTCTTGAGAAATATATAGCATTTGACTTATTCAAAATATTCTCATTAATTACATGTATAGAGTATGATAAGGTAAGAGTATAATTGAAAATATAAATATATATATATATATATATATATAACTCGCCCAATGTCTTACATTTTATATCAAAGCATGACTTTTAGAAAATTTTTTATAACACTCTATAATGTATTGTGGTCTAAAGAGAGTATGAGTTATTTTTAGCCAAATTACAAGTTCAATTAATTAATTAATTATCTTTAAACTAATAGTATTTTTTTTTATGTTTGCTCTTATTTAATAGAATATTCACTTAAAGAGGATTTATGAAAAAAACCCATTAATTATATATTAAAAATTAAAAATATCTTATATTTTTAACACTTGATCTCATTAAAAATGTTTTTATATTTTTTAACAGGAGGATAGAGTATATAGAAATTAAAAGCATGCTAACAACTTGTTGCAATTAGGGAGGGTGAGGGGAAAAAATTAACTGCCACATTTTTGTCCTATACTCAATCTCATCCTTAATATAAAACACTTTGAAATTTTTTTGTTGGAAACTTTTTTTTTAAATTTTACCCATTGTTTATTAATAATAGTTTGAATTCATAAACTGCAATTTACTATGATTATTAATTGTAAAAAATGAAAAAATTGAAAAGTTACATATTTTAAAAAAATTAAGGATATAACCACTATTTTTTAATAAGCAAGAACTTAGTTAAATCTATCTTATATTAAAACAAGGAGGAAGCAATATTTAAAAACAAGTATGACTTTAAAATTTACATGAATATTATTGTATTGATGGATGATGAAGGATAGTATTAGTCAAAGTGTATTTATGAGAAGGTTATGATTTAGTGGACAAATTAGATGGGTTTGAATGAAGACAGAGACATCTTAATTAATACTCAAAGCAGCTTTAGGGGCTATCCATTTCGCTGTCTCTTCACATTCAAGTAAAGGCTCTTCAATGCTTCATTGAAAGCAGAATCAACTCTCAAAACTAGATTTAATTTTTCTTTTTATTTCAATTATTTTTGTATAATCTTCATGCCATCCAAGTACCTAGATTTGCCTGCCTCCCTTTTTTCCCCTTGACTTGTTTAATTAATCTGAATTTTTTTTCCCATCATAGAATTGATTATATAAGCGGAAACACGATCATTGGTGTTTTTTTAAAATATATAACCAAAATTATTTAATTTTAATATGAATTTGGATTGAAATTTGAAAGCATTGTAGTAATTTAAAAAAGAAAGAAAATTTTGATGTGAAATGACATCTAAACAATTTAAGACTAAAAGAGCCTAATTCACACCTAGTTTCTTGCATTAAAAAAAAAAAACAGGTAAACGAATCAACAAACATTTAGTTCAATTAATAAAAAATTGTATTAATTTAATTAAAAATTTTGAGTTCAAGTTCTAAAAATATGATGACGTTAAATCTTTGTTGCAAGAGTTTTTTGTCCTTTGTGGTTCCTGGATTCGTCTTTTAATTAATTTCATAAATTTATAATTTTTTTACTAAATTAAAATTTTTTTCTCAAATAATAGTTTAGTTGTTTGATGACTTAATCTTTTAAGAGTACATTAGAGTAAGTGCGTAGATATGCATTTAAAAATTTATAATGTGAACGTAATTATGGAGCTAATATTTTTTAAAAAATAAAAAGGAAAAAAACCAAATTATGTTGTACTCGCTAGCCTGGGGATTAAAGCTTAAAAGGAATTATTAATTAAAGTTGATGTAAGCAGATGTTCTCACCACTTAAATAAATAGTTGAATATTTAAACTCTAATTTTTATATGTGTAGCAATTTAGTTAGTAGAGAAATACCCCTTAGTCTTAATAATACCTCGAGGGAGATTTTTTGTTTATCAATTGGAGTCTATTACTTATATTTACTAAAAAAAAAACTTAAAAGCAATCCCAACAAGACTGTCTTAAAATTGTATTATTTTATTTTAGTAGTGAATAAATAATAAAAATTTATAAATAATAAAAAAGAAGCAGAACATGTGTGGAATGAGTAACGCTTTGGTTGACTTTAAAAAGATATCTTGAAGAATGAAAATTAATATTAAAAAATAAGTTTGAACATTGTTATAATAATTAACATTACTTTAAACAAAATAGCCGTTAACTAGGAATGACTAACGTGCCACTACTTTGAAGTTTAAAAAAAAGGTGGAAGCATGTGGAATTTTTTTTTTTAATATTCTTTGTGAAGCTTCACAGTATAATTTAATCACGTTAATTTTAAATATTTCTAGCAATATTTATGACAGGTATATTATTAACTAATCATAAAAATTTATAATTTTTTATTAATCTCAGAGACAAATTGTTCTTTCTGGATAGGTTCAGCTAATTAGCTCTGTTTGTAAAATTCAACTCTGCTCATGAAAAAAAAATAAAAAATAAAAAATGGAAAATTGTTACATTATGAAACATATTACAAAATGCAAGCACTTAGTGATAACTATATACTTTTCTAATCTATTTATAAATTATTTTTAATTTTAATGTATTTCATTATAATTAAAGAAAATCTTAAACCTTATTAACTTTCTTTTAAAATTTAAAAAGTTTCTACATTACCTCTAATAAGTATTCTTGAATTCCATTAATGGTATTTTTATTCGCATTTAATGAGGGAAAAAATGTAAACAAAAGTATTGAAGATTGGCAAGTGTTATATAAATGTGATCAAATTTTTTTTTTCTTTCTCTGCCCATTGTTTGTAAACCTAAATGGGTGGACCTGCAAATCAGTGAACCAATCACCTAGATGATCTAGTTAATTGTGGAAACCAATCACCTACAACCACACTTCACTGATCAAACTCAGCCAACTTAATAGGTTGACTTAGTCATATTTTATATTTTTATTTTCCTTTTTTTTTCCTTTCTTCAAGAATATTAAACCCTAAATCAGATATAAATGTTTTAATTAATAATTTTAATGCTATTGTGTTTTATTATTGTCATAAACTTATAATTATTATTTTTATAAGACATGCATACATAAGATTTTATGGATAAATTTTTCATATGCCCAAGAATTAATGACTTTTATTTAAATATTACAGTCTTTCATATGAATTTTTTGTATATTTAATTAAATTATATGATCTGTTTATTTCGAGTTGAACCCTAATTGGATCACTAACTCTTAAACTACTACCTTAATTAGTTTAATAACTAGTCTGCTTTTCAATATTGCTCTATAAATAGAATTAAAGAAGTAATAAATAATTTGAAGAATTAAATTGTTAGAAGGGAAAAGGGAGAATCTCATTTAAGGCCCCCAATACACACAAATTTACATTTATAGCCCAATAGAATTTAAAAATGCATTGCAAGCTTAAGGGCCTTTGTTTCAAATTTTGTTATTGACAAAGAAATGTATTTGTTCTTATCTCAACAGAATATTCATGTATACACAATATAATATTCATGAATCAAGTGCATTTATAAATATTGTGTTCATTCGTGGATATCGTGTTACGCATACATTGATATTTTGTTGAGATAAAGAAAGTGTGTCTTTTTATTCACAACACAAAGTGCAAGAAGGACACTGGGGCTTCCTTTGCATTTTCAAATTTTATAAGGTACTGAATGCAAATTTTTTGTGTTTGGAGTCCAATGTGAGATTCTCCCAAGGAAAAAAGCTGTTTACTCACGTGACATCCACATGATGCATGTGAAGGGCATGATTGCAGCTAGGTTCTGATTCTGATCATTCATTCTCATCTCATACAATCCATTTTAAGGTCAAATATCAGTTTTCTTTTACCTTGATAGTCCACCTTAATTAATTCCACAATTCATCACAAACAATCAAAACATATACATTATGATTATAATATATTAGGACAAATTATTTATTAAAAAAAAAGAATAGTCATATATTAACAATTACATTTATTTGGAGAATTTTAGTTTCATTTTTAGTACTAAAAGTATTCTCAATGAACAACTAAGGACTAATTTCTTTTGAAATACAAAAATTACATATTAATGAGTTAAGCAAGAATTTGATGGGGGGGGGGGGAACCTTAGTCTCTCTCCCAGAGAGAGGGGGTGATCTCAAGTAATTACATACCAATTCTTTTTAATAAGGATTAGGAGATTTGCATGCGTTTTTATAAGGGATAAATTGATACACTGGCCAGAAAAAATCTTGTAATAAAAAAATATGAACTGAATTTTTAAAAATTTGAAAGTATGACTGATTTACATTGATATATAAAAAGTTTATTATTAAAAAACTAAAAATTTTATATCATTGATATACATAGAGTATAATTAATAAATATAATAAACCAGTCATAATGTAAAATATACTAAATGTTAGGCTGTTTGCTTGATTTGATCCTATAATATGGACTACATCTCAAAAGTCTCTCATATAAAAAAGATAAAGAGAAAAATTAAATTACTTATAAATAAATAAAATGAGTCTGGTGTTTTTTATTTTTTTATTATTGCATCAACTATCCCTCCATTGGATGCCATTTTATTTAAAATACAATTAAGTATTAAGTATGGGTATCCCTCTTGATAAAAATTTCAACCTTGGTATATTTTTATTTACTTGTCATTATCTAGTAAATTATTTTACTACCATAAGATCTATTTTAAAAAAAACTTAATCTCGCCCTATAAATATAAATGTCATGAGAATGAGACTAGCATTTATTGTTTTTACTTATCCTTATTTACCTTGAAATGCTCAATTGAATCTTTTTCTTAGGCAAGCGGTAATGAAGTGTAAGCAGAGGTTAAATATTCAAACCCTAGCATTGCATTAAAAAAATATAATATTTATTTTTGGGAGAGAGAAAAACTAAAATCTCTCAAACGAAAAATAGAAATTTGAATAAAACTACTCATAAATGTGTTTACTCTTTTAAAATAAAAATAAATGAGACATGCATGGCTGAAAATAATTAATAAAATTAAAGCTTATAAAATAATAAAGAAAAAAGAAATGAAAAAAAAAAGGGGAGAGAAAGTTGGAAAGGATTTGTCCAATGGGGTCAAGAGTGATGCTTCAAATCAACGTATGTGTTTGTTCCTTCATTGGTGGCTTTTTGTGGCCCCTACATACAAATCTCATAATTAATTATTATACTCGGAAAAAGACCTCACTTCTTTATTCTATAATCTATTTTTGTGATTGTCCTTACTCATTGGTAATTTAATTTTCTCTCTTTAGTGATTTTAACATTAAGTTTAGTCAAATTGTGTTGACATAATTGCCCTCCTTTTTCTTTTCACCATGACATGATTACCCTCCTAATTCTTTGAAATTTTAAAAATAAGCCAGTCGTACATTCGTCATGTATTTTACCAATGAATTTTGATAAATAAATAAATGAGAAATAAAGTCACTTAATTATTTGAAAACTATAACTTGTGAAACAAAAATGCTTACACTTATTTTTATTTTAGAATTTACAGTCACAACTATTTTGATCAAAATGTTTTTATATTTACTATTTGTATGATAGGTAAAACAACAAATTGTTTCTTAAATTATGGGTCAAACAACGTCTAGAATTTTAATATTATTTTTGGTACAATGTTTTTTTAATTTTTAAAAATGGTACAATTTTATATTTATTATTAAAAAAATTAATTTTGACCGTTATTTAACAAAAAAATGACAAAAATGACCTAAAAAATTGTTAAAAATCAAAAAATTACTGTAAATGATCCAAAAATGATAGATAATGATTAAAAAATTATAGAAAATGATCAACAAAATTTTGTTGGTCTTTTTTTAAATTTTTAAGGTTTTTTTATTTTTAAATTAACTAATGATCAAAGTTAATTTTTGTTAACAATAGAGGTTAGATTGTAATATTTTTAAAAGTTAAAGAAAAATATTGCATAAAAAATAAGTTCAAGGTCTAAGAACCTTCTAGTAGGATTATAGTATGATATTAATTCTTTCTAATTTTTATTGGATTAATTTTGAAAGAAAATGACTCCAAATGTGCATACTTCCTAGATGAAAGGAATTATTTATATAAAATAAACTATTGTAATTGTTTTTGTGGATGGACCAAGTAATTTAAACATTGGCAAGGAATGCAATTTATCATTTTTTGTTAATATTTTTACTGTTACCATATTAATTGGTTAAAATGTTGACATCAAAACAAATACGGGATTAAGACTAATGCTTTTGAATTATTGGTTTCTATTTTCAGTAAAACATAATTTGTGTGGAGAATTTTTTATCTTAAAAAAATGACCATATTTATCTTATCATTGAAAAATCATATAGCCAACATATTTTTATTAAATAAATTTCGTACAAAATATATGACACTTCTTTGACTAATTATATGACATCCCGAATGACAACATAATTATGCCCGATAATGAAGAGTCATTAGTTTTTAACATGAAAAATGAGAGATTACGACCGAAAAAGCATGAAAATGAGATATTATTATGTCTCAACTGATCTGATCATATTTTGTCCTATTAAAGTAAGCATATACATGACATAAATATCTCTTTCTCTTATTTTTATATATATAATCTTACTAATTATGCAATTATGGAGAATTGTATTTCCTATATTTACTAAAAGAACATCACAAGAGCAACAAAGCAAGGTTTTTTCTTGTGTTGACAACGATAAAAAATGATAATTGTAATTGTAATATTATTATTATAGTCTATAGAGTTATGAGAGAAACGACCAAGAGGACAAATACAATATAAGTAGGAAAAATTAATTTACAGGTCTTTAATTTTTACTTGATTTTAAATTAGATATCTATAATTTATTTTGTTTTAATCAAATTCTTATAATTTCATGGACTAAATATGTTAGTCCTTGATTATTATGATGCTTTAATTTTTTCTTTTTTAAAAATAAAATTAAGTATTTTATATGTTTATTAAAAGATTGTATGATTTGAAAACTAACTACATTATCTTTGTGGAGAAAATTAGCTCAATGACCTTAAAAAATACAACTTCCATCAAATTATAGATGAGATTTTTAAATATTTTAAAATATAACTCATTCATAAAACTAATTAAATGTGTTTTTTTATCCTCAGAATAAATTTATTATTAAAATAGAATATATCTGATTTAACTAATATTTAACTGATTGAATCTTTCATTTTTTATCATCAAAATTTGTATTGTGTGCTCCCTCTTTGATTTATCATCTCTAAATATTTTCTTTATCAAATTTTTTAATCTAATTTTTTTGGATTATCATCTTCATCTCCTGTACAATGCTTTTCTTCATCAAAATTTTTGATCTGATTTGCTTAGATCACCATCTTCATTATAGAGCTTTTCCTCTCTACTTTTTTTAGATATTACAAAGAAGATATTAGATATTGAAGAGGAAACTTCATTATTAATTTGCGATACTACATCATTGATATATGACCATATACCAATACTAAACAAATTGGTTAGTTTTCGTTGATATGGCTGGTATATCAGTGATATATATCTTAGATCAATATAACTAAATAAGCAAACATAAATTTGTTTATAATTGATATGTAGTCATATATCAATGATGTAGTATGGCATATCAATAAAACTAAAAACACATAATTATTTGCCTAAAATAGATCAAATATAGTCTTTAAAAAATTTTAGACTCTTAGCTTATTACAGAAAATCAAATATCTAAACCAATAAAATAAAAAATCATGAATCTGTAGCTCCATTTCCCATCCGGCATGCTTCATTCTGTCAAGTACCGTTGATGTATCTCACCTCGCCTTTATCTCTCGTCATCGCAACTATGGCTCACTCACACCGCTCTGCTATCTCACGTTCGTCTCTCTCACGTTGAGTTCCGTCTTCTCTCTTGTATTTATTTCTTTCGTTTTAGAGATTTCTTGCGTTTTAAATCTCTTAGTATTTGAAAAAAAAAAACAGATATTAGAAAGGCAACTTTGTAAGTTAATTATAATCTAAATATTAAAAAGCCATTCTTAAAATTTAAGAAAGGATAGGTTATTTATTTTACTTAATTTTATAATATAGGCTATCTGTGCAAAAGTCCCATCTTTATAATTCAAAATTTATATAATTAGGTCATGTTTTCTAAGTAATTTTTACACATCTAGAATCTTCATAAACAATTAATAAAAATATAAATATTGTATTAAATAAAACTTTTTTTACTAAAAATATTAAACCAAATTTTCTCTAAATTTTAAAAGTATTTTTATTTTAAAAAAATTTATTTTTTATTAATAATTTTAACTTTTATGGACTAACATATTTAATTGATCAAACTACAAAAGCCTAATTAAAATAAAATAAATTACAAAAACTTAATTTAAAATTGAGAAAAACTATATTATATCTATGTGCATAAGATTCACTTCCTTATTTTTGCCTGTTAATTAGACGTGTTTTATTTATTGTATGTTATAGAATTTGAAGTGAATCATATTATTTATGACTTAAAAAAAGTGAGAATTGTTATAAGTTTTAGTATAATTTTTATTAAAAAAATTTATTTTTCTCCAAAATTTGCCCAAACTTTACTCAAAAATATTTAGAGGATGTAATATTTTTATTTTTCCTTCTTAATTTGATATGACTTTTTTAGACATATCCTACCCCTGATATGTCTCCAAACCCTAATTCTCCTAAACTTTTTTTTTTATGTATATATAAAAAAAGATGCGGCTTTTTATTTATTACACCAAAGATGATATGAGTTATATTATTTATAAGTCATGGATAATTTGATTTGTTAAAAAATTATTTAATATTTACTATTAAATAGTACACAAATATAATAGACATTTATTTATTTTTTTTGTTTTTCAATAACAAAGTGAAATTCTATTGTTTTTTTGTTACCAACTTACAACTGTAATACGGACACTTTTAATCAATATTTTCTTTGATGCATATTATAAGACATTTTTAATTATTTTGTTGGAATCATGGAGAAGTATTTAAGATATTAACTTTATCTAAAAAAAGAATAAACTTATAATTTTATCTTTGTTTCAATAAAGTTTTTTAAATTTACATTACATTATTTCTTATAATTAATTAACTTAAATAGGAAAAATATAGAAAAAATGTGATTAATACCATATTAAATGCCTCATATTAAAGACAAAAAAAATTCTTCTAAAAAGCATTCTATAATAGAGATTAGATGGAGTATAAAATAGAAAATATATAATAAACTTTGCCATTCAGTATTCACAAAGTGGTGGTTTACAAATTGTAATACTCATTCTTCAAATTGTATAAAAAAATGTCTGATTTTGATAAATGAATTTTTCCCCCAAAAAACAATAATAATAAACGAATCAAGATGAGATAAAATGATATCATGAAAAATTAAAATTTTAATAAATATTTTTCCATTTTATAACAAGAGGACAGTTTGGGAAGTAAACATCAGCAAGCTAGATTTAGAGCTCTCATTGTTGGATTGACGTTGACCTTCCCTCTCTCTTTCTCAACGTGATAGCTACACTGCAATGTAACACTTTATTTATTTTTATTTAAAATAACAATATCAAATTAAGTTAAACTTATTTGATAGTATATGTTTTCAAATTACTTAGTTAATATACTTTTTAAATAAATAAATAAATTGTAGTTTCTATGTTTCTATCGATAATCACAAGACTTGATCACATGTGCAAAAAATTTTATTCATTTGTATACTTTCTTTGTGTGTGCTGTCTCTCTAACTGTTGTAATAACCTCTTTTAAATTTAGGCCATGCACAAAATTAACTTCATAATATATCACATTATATTAATAAAATAATAATGGACAAATTAACATCACAAAATTATTCTATATAAATCTAGGAACCTGTGTTATGATAGTTTAAAAGGTTTCGGAAGTTACTTAAAGACATAATATTCAAAGATTATGTACTTTAAAATCGTTTTTGTATGACTATATTTATTTAATTTTATCAAAAATAAAAATTTTAATAATATTACATTATAAAAATTATTTATTTTTTTTATCACCAATTTTTTTTAAAAGTGATTTTTAAGAAAAGCATTTGACACAATGCTATAAAAAAATTTTCAGCAATGAAGTTCTATGAAGTCATTTGTCGTTTGTACTGGTAATGTAAGCATTAACTATATTGAAAATCAGTTAAAATTGCAGTTAAATAATTGTCATTAGACTTATCATAAATAAAATAGTCCATTAAACTGATCAACACATGTAACTATATATTGATTTAACCGATTGAATTCACCTGTACTTCATTGACACGCAAAAATACTAGCATTACATATTAAAGACGAAACAGCAAAACTTTTAAGCTATGCAAGCTAAGAGGGCTCACTTGGCTTTTACTATTGGGTTGCTTGTTGAATACATTTCTGGTTTTGCTCTCAGCTATAAATGCGTCTTCTCTTTCTTTTATATTTGCTTTCACTTTACTGTTTCTCTTTCTCTGCTTTCCTCCATTACAAACCAAGCTTCCTTTCCAGCTCGCAAGAGGTCCCTCTCTCTTCCTCAAGCACCCATACCCACCAACCATTTTACCCACCTTTGCTTTTTCTGCCCTCCAAAACCTAGCCTTCCCTACTTCCTCTCTCTCTTTCCTCTGCATTTTTTCCCTGGAAAATAAGATTTTTGTCTCGCATTCCCGTCCATTTTCTCAAAATCACATCCACAGTTCGTTTTGGCCCACTACCGGTTTCAACTTTCGATCCCCACTTATTTACTACTCTTGTGCAATTTTAATCTTTTGCAGCATCTCGGCTTTGTAGGGTTTGTTTGTGTTTTCTCCCGTGTGCCTGCGTCTATCTATGCTCATTAAGTCTCTATCTATTCAAAAGGAAGGCACTCGCTTGCTTCTTTGGGTTCTAAAGGTAGTGGATCAAGGAGGCTAGCCTGGATCAATGCAAAGGTAAATACTATTGCTATTCCTTTGTCTTACTGAACCACTTTTTTGGACAATTCATATCTCACTTTGCCTTTCCTTTGCTTGGATCGTAAGTGATGCTTCCTGGGTTTTACTTTTCTGCCAGATTTGTGTTTGTGATTACAATTAGATATAATGGGTTAATAGGCTGGTCTTTGCTTTGCCAAGAGATTTAGAATTTAATCTGCCTTTTCTGATTAGGGTGAATTAGACGCAAATGGTTTTCTGGTTTGCTAAATGTTTAATTTATTACCTTTCCTGTTGTCTTGGAACAGCTGGATTCTTACAATTTTCCTTAATTTTGTCGTATACACTGCACCTTGCAATACTTAATTATTTTTTTCAAAAAATAAAAAGTATTTCAAATAATCTTAAATTAAAAGCTCATGTCTCAGATAATCTTTAATCATGACAGAACTGCAATTGGTGATCAGCTGACCTGATGTTGTTGATTTGTGTTTATGTGATATTGTGATTTCACTGCAGAAACTGAAGCTGTAAATTAGACTGCTCAGATGTGTTTTTCCAAGCCTTGCGTGAAAGGAATACATTGTTTTTCTACTCGGTTGGGAATGCCTTGATTCTTGTTGTAGAAGAACTTGGAGGACGAGTTGATCAACTTGTAGCACCCAATTATGTCATCCAATAGCTCTTTAAAAGCGGAATTGTCAAAGAAGATTTTGGGTGTGAAATTATGGATTTTAATTGGGGTTTGTGTAGGCGCCTTTATAATATTGATTCTTTGTATATTATCCATATGTGTGATGTTTCGGAGAAAATCTAGAAAATCTCTGGACAGGTATTCTTTATCACAAATACCAAATATCTCAAAAGATATTAAGGTGGACAAAGTTGGGGTGCAGAGTTCTCATGATCACCCAGAAAGTGTATTTATTCATGTTAACGACAAAGCAACTGATAAGAATTCAGATAAGATGCTTGCCCACTTAGGCATGAATAAATCCAGTGATCCTGACAATATCAGTCAGTGCAGCTCAATTTATCATCACGAAAGAGGATTTAGTTCCTTGTCAGGAGAAGAAGGAAGCTCTGGGACTGTGAAGAAGCAATCTACATTGTCATATGGAGGGCTTGTGACTGCATCTCCTTTAGTTGGATTGCCAGAGTTTTCTCATCTTGGATGGGGCCACTGGTTTACACTTAGGGATCTGGAACTAGCAACAAATCGTTTCTCAGCTGAAAATGTGCTAGGTGAGGGTGGATACGGCGTTGTTTACAAGGGCAGACTGATCAATGGAACTGAGGTGGCAGTGAAGAAAATTCTTAATAACTTGTAAGGGTACTTTTTGACGCTCAGTTAATTTTTTCGTTCAACTAAACAATGATATTGTTTAATCTTTCTCTGTAATTGTGTTCTAAATTGAATTTTTAGGGGACAGGCAGAGAAAGAATTCAGGGTAGAAGTGGAAGCTATAGGCCATGTACGACATAAAAATCTTGTACGCCTGCTTGGATACTGTGTTGAAGGAGTTCACAGGTAGGATATCATTTCGCAAAATTGTCGATTTCATATTTTAATGCATGTGGGTACTATCTTTCATATACTCTTGTATAAGATTTGGGTTTTAGACTATCATACTACCTCTTTTGTACTCAATAATAGTTCATTTTTTTTATTGCCTTTTTTTTTTAAACTTTTCATCTATTCCAATGTTGCTGTGCAGGCTTTTGGTGTACGAATATGTAAATAACGGAAACCTAGAACAATGGTTACACGGGGTTTTGCGCCAACATGGAATTCTTACCTGGGAGGCCCGCATGAAAGTTGTACTTGGCACAGCCAAAGCGTAAGTTCATCTTGCAATGCAAACATATGAGCCATGGTAGCGTTTTCAATTGTCTATTACTTGGTTTGGTTGTTCCTCACCTATTAATCGTGATAATTGTAGACTATTTGCTTTACCTCTTTTCTGTGCTGATAATAATGATTATCATTGTTATAATTACCATATTTTGTGTGTCCAAATATATGTTATTGACATTCCATTCCTGTTGCTTGGTGATTTTTGGATATATCCTTTATATATTTGCATGTTTGGAATCCATTTTAGTGCAAAAGGTTTTTGCCTCTTGGACAGCATAATTGGACCACAGAATTAAACTCCCTAGTCTTGTGAGATATAATCCCATCTCTAGCTATG
This sequence comes from Prosopis cineraria, assembly GCF_029017545.1. Taxonomy (NCBI): domain Eukaryota; kingdom Viridiplantae; phylum Streptophyta; class Magnoliopsida; order Fabales; family Fabaceae; genus Prosopis; species Prosopis cineraria. The sequence continues at coordinate 44,725,923 of NW_026555333.1, forward strand.
GAGTCAAGGTTTTTTTCCCTAATTAGTTATTCTTCCCATCTTAAAATTGATTTCAAATTTGTCACCAATATTCTCTGTTTTGGAGATTTCGTTGTTCCCAAGCAGACTTGGTTAATAGTGGGAGCTAATATATTTCAGTGATTGGTGGCAGGCTTGCTTACTTGCATGAGGCAATTGAACCAAAAGTTGTTCACCGTGATATAAAGTCTAGCAACATATTAATTGATGATGAGTTTAATGCAAAGGTTTCTGACTTTGGATTGGCCAAACTTTTGGACTCAGGAGAAAGCCACATAACTACTAGAGTAATGGGAACATTTGGGTATCCAGAATATTTCATGCTCTTTCCTTATACTTAACAAAAGGAGTTGCACCTCTGGAAATTCACATGTTACGTCTTTTTTGAATTTCAGTTATGTGGCACCGGAGTATGCTAATACTGGTTTATTAAATGAGAAGAGTGACATTTACAGCTTTGGTGTCCTCCTCTTGGAAGCAGTCACTGGAAGGGACCCTGTAGACTATGCGCGACCTGCTAACGAGGTAGCAAATCTTTATGAACTCTTGCAACTAGCTTGCCTATTCTAACTACTGAGACTATGATAAAATTATTCATGGGACTCCACTTGCTAGTTCAAGCTTGAGTTTCTAATGATCCTTGACACGGTATTGGGGTGTCTATGACCAAATGGTCGAGTATTTGGTTGTTCCTGTGTCACATGTCCTGTTTTCTTAACTAAGTTAAGTAAATACGAGATATGGTGGACTTATGTGTTGCTTACACTTCAAGCCCAAATGGCTTTTTGGGTAAAGAGATGTGATAGGGATTATGATAAACTATTCATGGGGTCTCTTTGCTTAAAGCTTAAGCTTAATAGTTTGTAATGATCCTTGACAAATGTGATCAATGCCCATACCATAGGTGACGACTGATGAGCATTTCATTTTGTCATGACAGGTTAATCTTGTCGAATGGCTCAAGATGATGGTGGGAACAAGAAGAGCTGATGAAGTTGTTGATCCAAGCCTTGAAGTTAAACCATCAACCCGATCTTTAAAGCGTGCCCTTCTGGTCGCACTTAGGTGTGTTGATCCTGATGCAGACAAGAGACCCAAAATGAGTCAGGTTGTGAGGATGCTTGAAGCTGATGAATACCCCTTCCGAGAGGTTTCCACTACCATCTTATTGCTTCATATATAATTTTTTTTTTTTTTTTGCTTACTTGGCGACTCTGAATCTTTTTTCAGGAGTTCAGCAACTTTTAAATGTTAAGTGCCCTTCCATCATTATTTTCCTGAATGTGTATGCTGTCTGACCAACCGTCGTGTAGAATTATTCAAGCAATGGATAAAATCTTTTCGGGGAAAAAATATATTTTTGTAGTTTGCATCATTTTTTCCCTACATATTTACTTTCTACGCATATGGTAGTCAAATATGCTCTATGCATCCATCATTGTTGGTCAAGAGATGGAGAAGGGGATTCATCTTCTGCTAATAAAGTCATACTTTATTGTTGGGAATATTTTTCTATTGTGGAAGCTTTATTGAAGTAATAACATTGCAGCTTCACTGTCCTGCTCATAAAGGCATAATGTTATCAATTGATCAAATTTTAATCACTTTCAGGATCGAAGGAATCGAAAGAGCCGCTCAACGAGCATGGAAATTGATTCCATGAAGGATATTTCTGGTTTATCTGAAGCAGAAAAGAAGGCAGGCGACTCTGAAAACCGAGCACCAGATACAACTGAGGGGTAGGACTACTGACAGCCATATGACTTGCCTTCAGCCAAACCAGTAATTATTCAACATCATATATCTATCTACCAAGTTTGTCCCTTTAAAGTTGTTTTTATGAATCTGAGAGAAGAATCACATTAGAGTAGCCTCCTTATATAATCAAGAGTTTTCTCAGTCAATGTGGCCATTCAAGGATATGTGATATACTATAACCACAGGGTAGAATCAGGAGTGAGTGAGTGAGTGTCTATGTTGTACAGGTGTCTGCTTGGACTACCTTCTCATTACATGATTGTTAATTTTTTTTTCTTTGGGTTATCCTTTTTGACTATCCTTGAGTACCCCTGCAGAGTGGAGAATGAAGACTTATGTTTGCCTTCTTCCTTTCTATTTTGCTTTCATTTTGTGTTTATTATTATGTCTAGCCTTCAAAAATATCAATCCAATGATTGGCTTTTCAATAGAACTATAACATATGAAAGATTTATTTATTTTCTTCAAAGAATCATTAATGTGGTTGAATTATAAGAAACAATTACATGTTATTCCTTGTTTGTGGTATCTAAGTAACTAAATTTGGAGAAAATATTTTTGCTTTCGCATGTTACATATTTTGAAGCTAAGTATTGCTGAGAGTTCAACCTCAGAGCTCTGACTAGCTGGAATGTATATATTTAATTTAATTTTTACCCCTTTAAGTACTACATACAGTTCATTATGCAACCTTCCCAGATGATCTCACAAGAGTCTGCTGCGCATGTTTCTGATTCTTTTGTTGTAATTAAGAATTATGTTTTATATTGTAACGTTGTAATTGGGATATTTGCCACATGAAACTAAACAAACACTCGAATTATTTTTCAATTTATGCATATTATCCTTCTACAAGGGTCATGTTAATCTTTTCTGAATCGTTACAATTTTATGAATGTCCTTGAGGAGATGCATTCAATAATTATTGTTTTATTTTACATTTGAACGTTGTATTGGGATATTTGCAATTAAGGACCCCTGTATTTTATATCTACTTATCATGAGCAAATATCCAGAATAACTATCTAACTAGTTGGAAAAATTGTGAGAAAGGCTAAGCTTTAGTTTCACAATAAAGTGAGAAAGTTACATAAACTTTTAAAGTAATCATCCTGCCAAAAGTAATTAAGACCATAACATAACATGGCAGTGAATTATGAGTGGGAAATTTAAACTTTATGCTTTGTTGAACTTTTGGAGTTTGGTTCACCAAAATGGGAAAAGCATCAAATTATGATGGACAAGAATTGTTAGGCGAAGAAGTATGCATTGAAAGGAATGCTTGAGAGCTTCTAACGGTGCAATGTACAATCATTCAAAATATTCTGATAAAAAGCATCCCTTTATTCACGGACTCCTGCTTCTGCTGCTTTTGCCCATTGCTTCTATGAATGGCTGATAAATTATGTACTTTTTTTTTTTTTAATTATAGGCCAACGATCTCATGATCTAATTGTATGTACTAACTACTCTCTCTAGACTATAGAGCAGTGGTAACTACTCTGCAATTAAAAAAAAAGGTGTAACATTAATTTCTTAATTTTTTTTACATCTTTTTAATTATACTCTCATTAAATAATTTTTTAATAATAATAATTAAAATTTTAATACATTATTTTTTTTAAAAAAAGTAATAAATAAATTAGCAGTATAATTGAAGAAAGAGTTGTAAAAATTACTCAATGTCGTACAAGGTTTATAAGAGATGTTATGCATGCATGCATACATATATATTGTGGTTTATGTAGCCCATTTTCTATCATGAAAGATCGCAGGTTCAATTGTGTATTATTTTAAATACTTGCTTGCCTTGTGTAATTTTAAAAAATTATTATGAAAAAAAATTATACATAGGTTCCCCTTAAATTATAATATGAAATTTTTTATATTTTTTATTCATGGTGTTTAGTTTTTATTGACATTATAAATTTAATTTATTTAAAAAATTTTGGGTAAGTATAAAAAATGGGCTCCGTCAATAATACGAGATATCTTGTCTGCGGTACTAGAAGGAATAAAGGTAAGCGACTTTTTACATCAATGACATCACTATCTAAAAATTTGGGGGAACGGTACCTAAATTGGCCTATAATTCTACAAAAAAGATCAGAAATGGGGAAAAAAGAAACTTAGGCCTTTTGTTCCAATTTTTTGGTTGTTGGTAAAAAAATGATATTGTTTCAGTATACTTGATTGCCAATTATTTAAGTTTGATTTATGATTATGAATGCATATTAACTTGTTTGGATTCGAATGTTAAAATTATGAAATCTTATATTTTCATATATATATATATATATATTTAATATCTAAATCTAAAATTTAAAATAAAATATAAATCGAATTGAATCACTGTTCTAGACCAATTTATTGAATTATCAGATAGAAAGTAATTGTAGCTTGTATTTTATTGGGAAATAAATTCAACGCAATATTAATTATAAAAATATGAAATTTGGAGATGATAAAAAAATGGGGTAGTTGGAAGAATTGTTTAACACGTCTTTTTTTTTTTTTTTTCATTGCCAAAAGAAAAAGAATGCATTTTATCCACAAGTCTTAACCAGGGAGGACCCTCATGCTCACTAATAATACACAGCGTCCGAAATGCATATTATAATAATAAATTAACTGAATACTTTTTTTTTTTAAAAAAAAAAAACAATGGTAATGATCATGATAAAGCTTGATGGAGGTGGGCAGTAGGAGAAATTCGGTTCAGCTTTTGACTTGGCAGACTTGGGCACACATTATAACGGTCACTTTTTGCCACTTTCACCGTATATTGTAAGCAAAATATAATTTTAGGACTCCATAACATTGAAAACTAAAATTATAAAAATTTAGAATATTAAAAAAAATACAAGAATTTATAATAAAATTTAAATAAAGTGTAAGAATTTAAAATTATTTTTTTATATTTTATATATGCACACATATTACGTGATCTTTCTCCTATTTTCTTTTTGTAATTATGTATGTCAATCATAAATATTTTTTGTCAAATTATGTCTAACTTGTAATTGAAGGTCATATTACCTGGCCAATCATCATGTATCTTAGTTAATGAGAGATTTATGCTAGCTTAATTAGTAATTTTAAATTTAAACACTGGTTATGAGAAGTTGTTGTCATTGTGATTCCTACTCGCGTTAATCCAATTAAGTTAAAGTTCTTACATATCCTAACATGGATATTGTACTAGATTCATAACAAAAGAAACAAATTGAATTATGTTTTTACAGTCAATTATACCTTGAATTATCAATAGAATTAAATCTAGTGGAATAAGTTAATCATTTATTGTGTGATGAATTAAAATTTAAATTCCCATCGCAAAAGGTATCTAGTTGTGCCTCAAATAGGAAGATAATTGTGAGCCTTAAAAAAAATTGCACCTTGAATTTGATAAATTTACTATTTTCATGTATTCTTAGTGTGTGTTTTGTTACCAACTTGAGATTGCAAAATGAGGCCCAGATCATGAAGCTATGCTAGTACTTAATTAACCAAAAAAATTTTTTATGGATTGATGTGCTTATCTTTAAGTATAAATACAATTTGCGTGATTTCCCTAAGTCTGTTAAGAAGACTAATATGTCCTTAACATGGAAAGCTATTGCAAATGTTTGACCAAAATTTAGACAAGGTTTGGGAAAAATCCTAGACAGTGGCAAGAATACTCTTTTTGGAGAGAAAAATGGGGGTTACTTGAATAGCCCTTGAATGAAGTAAGAATAGAAAGGAGTGGTATATATGATGAAAAGGAGATAGTGGCAGATTACATTCATGAAAATGGAACTTGAGATATTGAGAGGATGCGCCATTGGTTGCCAAAGCCTGTGATTGACTTGATAACTCACACTCAAGTCCCTTATGAGATGAGAGGAGAGGATAAATACATTTGGCTACCTTCTACTAATGGTACCTTTTCCGTTAAATCTACATATAATTTATTTTTTGTAGGTACCATCATGAAGAATGATGACATTTGAAAAAGTATTTGGAGCTGTCTTGCACAAGAAAAGATCAAATCCTTTCTCTGGCTTATGGCTCATAATAGAGTTCATACAACTATACTCAGAGAAGGGGTTTACAAAGCTCAGGTGCTTGCTTATTAGGATGCTCAGAGGAGGAAAACATGATGCATCTCATCAGAGACTATAACTTAGCTCGAGACAAATGGAAAGAAGTAGTTTAATGAGATAAGTGGGAGAAATTCTTCTCCCTTGAACGCCTTGGTTGGCTAAAATGGAATCTAAACAATGAAATAGGTAATCAAAACCCTAGGAATGTCCCTTGGAACATCCCTTTTAGTTACATTTGTTGGGATGTTTGGACTACTAGATATAACAAGCTTTTTGGCTTTAAAGATGTTACTGGTAACATGTCTTCTTTGAACATGTTTTTAAAGTTGCTATGAATTTGATGTTTCTTAACTCTTACTCTCTCAATCTTAGCAAAAGGAATATATCAAGCAAGCGGGTTCCTCCCATTAAGGGTTTTGTTAAGCTTAATACTAATGCTTCTATACTGGTAGATTGGAGGAATGCTTGGGGGGGAGTAATTAGGGATGCTGAAGGTAAATGGATTGTGGGATTTGGTGCCCATTTGGATCCTTCCTCATTTGCCATTGTGGAAATCAAAGGGATAACCAAAGGGTTGGAAATCAGATGGAATCTTGACTACAAACAAGTTGAAGCTATTAGTGACTGCATCGAAGCTCTCAATTTAATTATTAGATATTCTATTATTGATCATCCTTTTCAGTAAGATATTTGAGAGTTAGAGAGTTTGTTAAAAACGATTGAACTTTAATTTTTAATTTCACTTTTGAAGAGGCTAATGAAGTAGCAAATATCTTAGCTACTTTTTGTCATAGTTTAGTGTCTTGGGTTTTGATCATCCCCCACTTTGTTATTGTAAGGTGGTAAATGATGAAATGGTGACTTGATTTGTTTAGGATGTGACTCTATCTCTTATGTTTACTCTTGGTTGTATTGTTTTTGTAATTTAATTATATATAGATATATCCTTGTTTATTAAAAAAATACTTAAATTTTTAAAAATTAAAGGAAATGGTTAATTCCTCACAATATGATGAACTAATATTTAAATTTTTATTTGAAGAGGTATCCATATTTAATACTTAATTATATTTTGAATAAGATTGCTTTGAATAGAAAAACATTTGTGCACAATAAAAAATACTTGATTTTTTTCATTAGATTAGAAGTGTATTTTATTTTGCCCAATGCACTTGATTTGGCTTGATTCATTCTATTATATTTCGTACGCTAAATGAATCCAAAATGTTCTTCCAAGTTTTCAGTTTCCAGCATCGGTAAGGACGATAATTTGGGAAAGCAACATTATTTAGCCCTTCACTATTTTTTGAATTTTTTAATGAGTTATGTACAAAATGCAAATTTGCCATATGTTCTTCTGCTAGCAACATTTGCCTTATGTTGATATGGCAGGCAATTAAATCAGTTAACTAATCATTTTTATTTTTGTTAGTTATTTGGATAATCATGTTTCATATTGTATTATAAAATATAATCATTTTTAATTTTTGAATGAACATGATAGATATTCAAATACTTTTCTAAAAGTTAACGTGATGGGTGTCTTAATTATTTGTTTTAAAGAAAAGTTCATGTTCCTCTTCAAGTGCATGAACGTTTCCGTCAATGTCAATACAATAAAATAAAATAAATCCCATTATCATTTTTTCAGGAATATTAATAGCTCAATTGTTTAAACTAAATGCATCACAATCATATCCCATGAATTTCAATTACAAAATGAACAGGGTCTCCTAACTTTTTTATTAACAATAGATAGATAGAAGAGGACAAGCTTTAATTTATAGTCAACCAACATTATTATTATTGTTGTTGTTGTTGTTAAATAAAACAAAGCTGTATCCCAACAAGTCAATCTAGATAACCTTGTACCTTGGCTCCCTTTCTGATGTTTTTTTTTCTTTGCCTTTTCTTGTTTTTCATTGCCTTTTCTTCGCCTTTTCTTGTTCGGGGAAAGTTACGTTCTTTCCTGTATCTTTTGATCTCAAATTATGAGATTTTTTTTTAATATTTACTTAGGGACTAATTTCGATTCTAATAAATTAAATTGCTTGCAAGTAACAATAAATTTTTTGAATAATGAGTAAATCTTTTCTAATTAAGTTGTTACATTATAAACATTGAAATTCGAACTTCCCATCCATTTATTTATATGATAACTTGAATTGGTTCACGGCAATGAATTTCTAATATCATAATAACAGTACTATTGTGATTTTAATTTAAAAAGTTTAAATCCATCACATGAAGTTAACTTAGGTGCCAATAATAGAACAGATATGAGCAAAGATGAAAGGGGTTAAAATTGTTTTGATATAACACAAAAATTTAAATTTTATTTTGTAACCATTTTTCAAAAATTCCTCAGTTATTTGACTATTTTTAATTCAGTGTTATTCTTTATTTAAAATAAAGACTAAATTAACGAAGATATAATATTTTTGTTATGTATTTTATTCAAAATATGGTAGTTTAATATATTTAAAGTAAAATTTAAAAATGACTGTGATTAGATCAAGTGAATATGATATGATTTTCCTTTAAAAAAAAAGATGAAAAACATGTGTTCAAACTATATGACCAAAAAAAAAAATACTGTGTTAAGAAAACTAATCTTTATAAATTTAGAAAAACGATTTAAATCTATAAAAAAAAAATTAAACTTGTACTTCTTATGTGTATATAGTGTGGCAAAAAATCCTAATAAAATTATTGGTATATCCTTTTAATATTTTCTCACATTTTAATAAATTTTGAATATTATAAAAGTAAGTACTCTCTCTGTTAAAAAATATAAGACATTTTTTTTAGGACTTATATGTTAAAAAAATGTAAGGCATTTTTAATCTTTTGAGATGTAATCATTGCTTTTTTTTAAAAGTGTCCCATAGTGACTTTATATTTATTATAGGATATTTAATAAGGGTAAATATGAAAAGATATGATTAGTTTGAAAGTAAATAACTATTTTATTGAAGATAATATTTAATTAAAAATATTTTATATTTTTACACATAGGAGTACAATTTTGAAAAATCTGTAAGTTATTATGTTTTATATATTTTTTTGACTAAATTATATTTCATATATGTGTGTGTATGTATTGTTAACTATTAAATTTTAATATTCTTACTGATGCTTATTTATAAATTTATTATTATATAGAATTTTCATGGTAAAGCATATATAGTATCATTTTCATGATTGCAAATTATTGGAATTGCAATTTTAAATTCCAAAGATATTACTGTTGTTGTTGTTGTTATGGTTATTATTTGTGACGTTGTGTGGCAGAAATCGTAATGAAACTTGAAACCTCTAGCATATAATGCCAAGTGCGTGAGAGATAAAGAAAGGACTGTGTGTCTTATAAGAGTGTGTGGGGTTACTGTTTGGTTGATCAGAAAATTTCTCAGCGGCACACCCAAAAGGAAATAACTTTGCTTTTCTGCTTTTCCAAAGAGTCCCAGACCCAGAAAGCGAAAGGAATTTTTTGCTTTTCTCACGAAACAACAATGGGCAGTGAGAGCAAGGATAAGGTTGGTGGTGAGAGTGGCAGAGGGCAGGGGATGCCGCCGGCGACGAAGAAGGTTGTGCAGAGTCTGAGGGAGATCGTTAACTGTACGGGATGTACGGACCAAGAGATCTATGCCGTGCTTGAAGAATGTGATATGGACCCGGACCGTGCCGTTGAGAGGCTCCTTGCCCAAGGTCTTGCTCTGTCTTTGTGTTTATGGTTGGAGTAGGAGTATCTTTGGAATCTTGTCTTTGTTGTCGAGAAGACTGATGATGATGATGATTGGAAAGGAGTACTCGCTTTTTGTTGTTCTTTACGCGTCAGTTGCTGAATCGACCTCCCCCCACCCTCTGTTGTGGTGTGCTTGGATTTTTCTAACCCTTTTTAAAGAATTAAAAATAAGTGTTTTCTGAGTTTTGTCTTGTCGCTAATTCCCCGTGCAGTTCATCGTGTGTGTTAATATCTATTTTAATTTATTCGGTTCGTGCTGTGCGTTACTTTCTGGTCGATCATGGAGATGACCACTAGCGTCATTATGAATCCTAAAAGTGGAAAAGTTGTGGCTGGAGTAATGTGAATGCCATTGATGTAATTGCTGATTGCAGCCTTTGCTGTTATAGTGTCACGAGGAACTGTAATGAAATTGAGCTAGGAGTATGCATTTACATCCCAGTAATGGGTAACATAATTTATTGAGAAAACGAGATCGTCTATTTCATCTGTATTTATGGAATCATTATATCTGTTCAGGTGTGTTTTTCCAGATAATAATGTGTATATTTCTTCCTTTTCTTTAGCATTCTTGCTGTATTTGCCTTTATTTGTTTAATTTCTGTATCTATATTAGAACTCATACCACTTTGATAATCAACTTTGTAATGTTAAATGTAGATACTTTTCGCGAGGTGAAAAGCAGACGCGAAAGAAGAAAAGAGGTATTTCTCACATGTAATTATTGGTCTTAGATTCCTAGTCATGGAGGTTTCTTAACATTGTGGTAAGGATGCACATATTATGGGATATATGTTCTTTTTGTTTGGTCAGATGAAGGAGGCAATAGACTTGAGGCCAAGGCGTTATAATGTTGATTTGAGTCGTGGAGGCAAAATTAATAGTGAGCATAATGTGCACGGTGGATCAACACATGGGACTTGTAGTGGTACCTTAATTTGTTTCTAAACATCATCCACTATCTGATTCTTGCAGTTTCCTTACTTTGTCAAATATGTCTAATTTCTGTCAGAACTTGGTAAAGCCGCAGAGAAGGGAGAGGTTGGGTCAGTTTGTCCATCAGTTACATCTTCCATGACTTGTGTTATAGGGAAAGATATGGCTAGGTTAGTTCTTCATGCAATCTGGTAGTGTAAGTGAATTTCTACTGTTACCAGTAGGTGGTGCGTGTCTTGAAGTTTCACCTATATATATTAGAATTTCTACTTGCGTTAAAGGGAAAAATACCAAGGTTTAATTATTGCTTCGCCTATACTTACAAAATGAAAATTATGCTTCTTCATAAAGATGTATTGGTATCGCTGACATAGTGACATAACAAAATTGTAATTTGATGTTCGTAAAATATTCAATTACTCACCTAGGTCATTTGCAGCGATTCCTTTCATACAGATAACAGACACCAGTCATTAGGATCAGCTGGAGTTCCTTCAAGATTTCAACCCACTTTGCTAGGAGTGAGCAAAGGGCATCTTTCAATGGCAGACATTGTAAGAATGGGTAAGCCTTCACAAGATGCCATTTCACACCATTCTAAAGCTCCAGCAGTTTCTACATCTGCAAAGCCGGAGTCAAGCTTAAGTTCACACTATTACAATCAAACCCACCAACAAGATTTTAATCATGAACGGCCTGTAATTGATCAGCCAGTAGTTGGCAATGAGTCACATGCTTCAAAGTTGTCAGCTTTATCAAATGCTAACGTGCCGTCTGACTATTTTAACCCACAAAGTAGTAAAGATAGTTTCCTCAGGAACAGTGTATCAAATGAAGCCCAAGTTCCTCTGCGGGATATTGTTAGTGATGATGTTGATTCTGACGAAATTGAACCTGGTTTCCTATCTAGCGGACATCCTACTATGAACAATACTGGACTAGCATCTCATTCAAACTATAACTTAAGGAGCATTAGTTCCACTGTTTCTCGTAGCTCTTCTGATCATCAAAAAGGTAACTAGTTCAACTTTAGTTTGAGACAGTTTACTTGTGTTTTTTGGTCAATTTATGAAAAATGGTTGCAAGATGGGTTGAATCTTCATTATATTTTATGCTCAGAACTTGATGATTTGCTGTGTATATAGGGGGAATAATTTTTACTCCAGTATTAAAGTATAATACTGTAGTTTATTACTCCATTCCTCCATCCTTTATCTTTCTAATATGATACAGGTTCTTTTTCCTTATGATTTCCTGTCCTCCTTTTTCCTTCTAAATATGTGTCACACCTTCTGCATGGATCTGTAAGGAAATACTTTTATCAAGGTTTCCACACATTCGTTTTTTCTTATTATTTTGTGTTGAGCAATTTCTTAGGCTTGTAGCTACATCTATAGCCAGAAATTTGAAATTTTACTAGTTTGATTAATTCTGATTAAATTTCTCAATGAAACTTATATGATCTATAATGCAGAATTAGCAGAATGAACTATATTCTGCCTTTTACAGGCTTGATACCTGGAAAGATATGGGTCTATGATATATTTTGCTGTCTAGCATTTGCCTTTTCCATTTCTAGGAAGTTTGTCTTTATTCTTATACTTTCTATTCTCAATTTCACTAGCGATGCTCTTAGGTGTTGTGTCTCGTTTCACTATTGTCTACACGCTCAGGAGTGGTAGTACCTAACAATTATTCTGTTCTAATCATTTGGAGTTGAAGAACTTAGAAAAAATGCCTCCAGGAATGCAGTTGGCAGCAAATCTGTAATTCAGTATCTGAAATCGAGCCACCATTATGCTAGCAAGATCCTAGGATCTAAAAATTGAAATAAAATAGAATGGTGACTGTTCATACTGAATGACCTGATCAGACAACATATTTATTAAATACAACAAAAATAGACCAATAAATGCATAATAAAGGACCTAATTGAGATCTGATTACAATCACAAAGTAATAAAACAAAATATTAAATGAATAAATTGACTCTCATTCTGAAGTCTCATGTGATAAACCTGGCTAATCCAAAAATGATTAAACCCATCATTATGGGTTTCCAGCAAGAGTCACTGATTACTGATGCTTTTGCAGATGTTGCATTAGCTGCTTCAGATATCCAGCAATTGAGCTTGAGAGACTCCAAACTGGAAGTTCTATCAACAGAAGATAACTCTGCTTTAGTTCTTCCATGTCATGTACAAGGCTTGACTGATAAATGCTCACATTTGAGTTTCGGAAGTTATAATAGTGGAAGTAATTCGACATCTTCTGCAACACTTGCATCTCATGCTTCAAATTATGGCTTGGAAGTAAATGCTGCAGCTGTAGATGGTGGTTTGCTGGCTCAGAACTTGGATGCCAGGCATTTTCTTCTGCAGATTCAGTCTCTGATATACTCAGCCTTGTCTTTTTAACTTATTTTTTTCATTTACTTTCTGCAGCGATTCTGTATACCGTGGTGATAAAATACTTCGGCAAGATGTTTATAAAGAAGCAACAATTGATAAAAAGTATGACTTCCTTTCATCTTTTCAGCAAGAGCTTGTGAAGCGTACATCTCAAGAGGCAACCATTAATCATGAATACACTACATTGTCATCCGTTGCTGATCCTTTTCAAAAATCCCAGTGGATGTCCAATACACTGCCTTTTAAGAGGCCAGGCTTGCAGAATCGAAACATGTCTACATTTTCTAGAGAAATGGTAAAGCTATGGACTATCAAACTTTTAGTTTCAACACGTGATTTTCAGTTACATTGTTTGGTTTCCTACATGTTAAAGTTCTTGCCTATTTAAAAAATCAGTGATTGTACATGGGTGCAAAAATAGTAATATGGTTGTTTTTGGCTTACGTAGTAACTCTGGTGGGTGATCTGGGTCCCTATATTGTGGTTGTGGTGTTCTTTTACGTGATATATGATCTACTCAAACTGTCATGGGACAGCACAACATATTGGAGCATTAGATATCTTAAAACCGTAAATTACAGAAAAGTGTTCAAAACAGAACAAAGTAATGAAAGCCCTTTAAACTAACTCAAAAAGGAAAGAGATAGGTCTTTTAAAACTATTTGCACGTTCAAGCTATTTGCAAGTTAAATATAGTGTGTCCCCTGAAAAAAACAATGTGATGAGCACCAAAGGGAAGCTATACATACAATTCTATTCCAAAACATATTTTCCATGCAAAGATATTCCCTTGAAATGCAGGAATTCCTCCTCTCTAGCCAAACAAACCACAAAATCCCGTGAGCTGCTCATTGCTGCACATCACTGCCCTTCTTGAATTTTGTTAGTCTTCTGGTTATTTATCTACTTGTGACTCTTTTCTTTGAAAATCACTTTTTAATTGATACAAATGCTGATTCAAATTTTATTCCCAGCAATTTATCGATATTTGTCATTGCGCAATTGCAACCTGCAAGATACACCAGCACGGTATTATCCATAAGCACACTAGCCATCTCCTTGTTGCTTGCTAAGGACCATGTCTATCTGGTTAGAATTGTCAACTAGTGACTGATCAAAACACTGGTTGGCATGTCTCATCAAACAATGACCACCTGCAAGATACATCAACATAGGATTGTCCATAAGCACTCCATCCATCTCCATGTCAGTGTCACTGTTATGGAGATCTCAAGTTACTATGCATCCGTAATTGTTTTGAGGTGCACTTGCTTAGATAAACAATTTGACAAGGTGATACACAATTTTTTATACTTGTTTATCAAGTTAGACAAGTTTTTTTCTTGTGGATTCTGTGCTGGCTTGCCCAGGCTCCAGATACCAAATGGGTTAGTGTCTTGGTTGGGAGCAGCTCTTGGTGGAGGAGGGACTTGCTATGGTATTGGCTTCTTGGTGGAGTAATTAGCTGAGTGGATCATTATGCAATTCATGATTATGCTTTGTTGCATGTACAAAATTGGCTCGCCTCATCAGGAAAAGTTTTATAGATTCAAAGCAGATGTCAAATCTAACATTGAGGAATAACAATGAAAATGAAGTGGATGTCTCTTGTCCTTATACCTAGAGTTATTTCAGATAGTGAATACATTTAATCAAATAACTCTTTGGTTTTTATTTATTTCTAGAATGAAACTATGAATTTTAGTGCCGAATGCTTAACCTAAGTGCCTTGGTTCTACATATTTGAGTTCAAAAAGTGGTCAAAGGGATCAGGTGCTCCGGGCTCCTTGTAATAAACTTTGATGAATTGGACCTGATGTTATGGGGTATTGATTTTATTTTTCTAACATCTCTTGAACCATGCAGGTCATGGAACCCCATTTTTCTCTGCCTCAGAGATCTGCACTTCTCGCAGATCTCAGAGTGCAATCCTTCCAACGGCTGGAACCAGATGATGAAAGAGGTTATCATTCACAAATCCAGAACCGACAGTATTTGCCACCGGTTGTGCAGCAAGAATTTTCGTATAGTTCTGCATATGGTCATTCTTTGGCAGACATGAAGTACAGTCATCCACAAAATAGAAATGAACTTATTATGAGTAGATTGACTCCTGCTAGAAGCAGAGATGCATTTGGCTATGGAAATTCAGGCTCTTCTTATAATCCTGGAAACTTTCTGCCTGATTCATCTCTTGGCCCCATGATGCCTTCTAGTAACTTCGATGATATTTTACCATCTCAATATACCAATGGACGTAATGGAAGCTTGATTCAACAGGTAATAATTGTCAAGGAGGAATGAGCTTTTTATAGAAAGCTGATGTTAATATGTTGATATGAGTGTGTTCTTGGATCATGATTGACGCATGATTTGATTTAAATGCATTGATCATTTGACCAGTAAGGGTAAGTTTTAATCTGTATATACTTGACTTTCTGTGAACCTAGTTCTGAAATTGAAGATGGATGGCATCAAACTGTATTTTCCAATTATTTGAAAGGTTTTTCCTTGAACCTTTTTTTGGGTTGCAAATATGAACCCGATTTCTTTGCCAAGCCGTACACTTTGAAACTGGAATTTCTTTCAGTCGAATGCAGAGTGACCATTAATCCTTTCATGCATCGACCATAACCCTTGTCATACTTATCAAGTTTTATGATTGCGGTCATGCCAGTTTCCTTACCTGACATTTATTGGTATTCAATGAGCAGCATGGTGGCTTTCCAACGTGGGATTACGGGCAGGAACAATTGAGATCGATGTCTCTTCCAGAGAGCATGCGTCATAGCTCCCTGGGACAACCACGTCAAGCTCTACCTCAGTACATGACCCCGGGATATTCTGATCTTCATCATTCCGGGACAGAGATTGCAGCACATCTTCAGCGGCAGGTTGCTTCTCAAGATTTTTCATCCAAGCAATCACATCAATTAGGCAACAGGGCAAACAGCAACTTACATTCTAGTCGTACTCTGCCCCCTTTTTTTCACTAGGGAGTACTCTAGCAGGTTTAGAAGGTGATTAGTGTTTTCCCCCCCGCTAAATGCTCGATTGTTAATTAAGTTGTACATACACTAAAGGGAGGTTAGCATGTCTACTATGATTTTGCCTCCTTTTTGTATTATGTGGCACGAGTTTTTTCCCCCCTAGATCAGGCTTTTCTAGTTGGAAATATTTTGACTGAAGCAAGAGCAATGTGATTTTTCTGCTGTTCTTGTTTTTGAAGTTCAAGCACATCAAGGTTTTATGTGAAATTTCCCAAGGGGATCTCTAATACAATGTTACTCTCTCTGGTTCCATTTATTAGTTATATTCTAGAATGTCCATTTGTTCTTATGTATAAGTCATACTGTGGCTTTTTATGTAATATTTGAGAAATATTTTTAAAATTACTTTTCATGAGGAAAAAAAAGTAACATGACATTACTTTTAAAATTTGTTGTATAGAGACATTTAAAATTTTATATACTTTTATTCCTTAATTTTTTTTTTATATTGATATTGATGGGGTTGGTAGAAATAATTTATAAAGAAGACCAAACAAATACATTGCAAGGTCAGAGAGATGGTGGAGTTAGGTAGTTAGCCATGTGGAATTTTTTTTAATACAAAAGTTTAGATAAGTTGAGTTTTAGGGACTTATCAAGGTTAAAATATATCTTCAAGCTTGAAAATCACTTATAAAAGTGTTAAACAAGGTCTTTATATTAATAATGGAATTTAAACTTGTGACGGGTTATGAGTCAAATTTTTATTAACTAGATATTAGTCAAAATTTATTGAGAGTTGGGAGCCTAGCAAATGAACAATAATGCATTACTTCTTTATTCCTTTTGACAAGTTATTTTTACCAATCTTATCAATACTAATATAAAAAAGTATATAGAATTCTAACTATGCTCTTATATAATAAATTCAATAAGTAATGTCATGTTATTTTTTTCTCTTATAAAAAGTTAATTTTGAAAATACTTTTAAATATTACTTAAAAAGTTACACTGTAACTTATAAATGAAATCAAATAAATTTTTTAAAATGCGGCTTATAAATGTAGGGAGTATGATAGGAACCTAGAAAAGTAGGAATTAGGAGAAGTAATCTATTAAGTTAGCTAGAGCAAGGATCTCACTCTAAATAACTTAACAGCCAAGTAGGAAAATCTTCAAAGGAGTAATGGGTTTATTTCTTCATTCATATCCTGCTGTCAATGGGAGCTAGGATATTTAAAATAAAAGAGTACAACTGAATAATTCAAATAATGCAAGATGTTAGCCTAAAAATCAGGAACTACTCGCAAGAACCTCCCTAACAACCGTAAGGTCCTATTATTTAGCAACTAACAGAATAACAATTCAAATAACAATTCAAATAACATCAATAATTAATTTAAATTAGATAAATCCCTTAAAACATGCATGACAGCATCAATTTTAACTATCTTCCTCTTCTTTATATGATGATAAGTTATTAGTAGTTTCCTAAGCTGACTTGGATACTTATCAGAGTATGTCATAGATTGTACTATTAAAATAATGACATAGATATTGATGACTTGTGGTGGTGGGGCTGGTGTTACTTATCCCTGTCCAACACTGCAATCATTCTTTTAGAATTCCATTCCATTTGAATTTAAATCTAAATCTCAAAAAGACACTAATTAAGCCCCCTCAATGGGGCGGGAAGAAATTTGTTCGTGGCAATTGTACGTCTAAGATATGATAGACCAGATGAAACAAAACCAAACATGACAAGGAAAACCAGAAAAGGCATCTCATTGATGTTATTCTAATGTCTCTTAATGCCTTATGCCATGGATGGACCAAGCCGGAGCTGCTGCCAATTACTGTAACCTCATGCCATGGATGGAGGTAAGTTTTGGCTGTGATGTGAGTGAAGAACTTTGCAAGGAGGAATTGGATGTCTAAAAGACGCAATATTGTCATGACTTAATATCAACACTACTAGGGGTTAAAGGAAAAAAAAAAAAAAAAGACTGGGTTTGAGGTTGAAGATCTGAACTTTAGACAGTCTTGTTCCAGGAAAGACTTTATCATTATGCAACGATGCAGCTAGATGATAGCTTATATTAATTATTCCATTTTAAATAAATTAAGTATCAAAATTTAAAGTTCAATCACTCAATTAAACGGACTCTATTTTAGGTTAAAACTAATTAATTAAAAAGTAAACTTGTTGGACAAAAAAATGTGACTAACAATTGATACAGCCAAACAGGAACTTAAGACAAGTTGGTAGACACCACAAACACATATATTCGTATTCTAATAGAAAGCCAGAGAGTTGCGACGATAGGTGGATTATACGAAATCATGAGATAGGAGATAGCATAGCCTCCAATTATTGTGCTTGTTTTCTCCAACTTCACTACACTAACATTACCATAATTATTTAATGGTTAGAAAGAATGATAATAGAATCTCAAAAATATATTTGATGATAGTTAAGTAATTGATAAATTTCTTTTAAAAAAAGTTATAAATGTTAATTTAAACAGTAATAAATAGGAATCACAGTTATAATATAAGAGTTAAAGTTGAAACTTCTAGATTTGTAGTTATTTAAATTGATATTTACAAAAAAAATTTTAAATTTTTTTTAGGGACTTAATGGTCATTCATTCATTCTTTTGAGATTTAACTATGATTCTTCCTATTATTTATTGTATTAAAAATTCAATTAAATTGGAAGGAACTATCATTATATTGCAACCAAAGGTATCTTTCAAACTCAATTGGTCTTAAGTGCATACTTTGGAGATCAGCTTTCAGTAGATTTAATTGATAAATTAAGCAGTGCTATGTTTGATATTGAAAGTAAAACCTATCATAAAAAACCATAAATTTGTAACAAAATATTAAAAAAAAACTAAATAATTGTATGATTATCATGATTTCAGGTTAAAATAGTGTCAACATATGCCTTCTGATATTTTAAATGTTATACATACCTCTCGTGGATGCCACATGATCAATTTGATTTTCATCTTTTTAGTCTGTTTTCAATTCTTTCTCCAACAATATATGAATTATTTATATTTAATTTGATTGATTTATTTTTTTAATTTTTTAATACCAATAATTATGCTTTAAAATCACGATTAGAAGAATGTTTCATAATATTCTCTGGAAAAGTAACACAAGTTTCTTCTGTAATAGACAATCCAAATGAACTATGTGACAAATGAATATAAAAATCCATGTAAAATATAAAATCTATTTCAATTTGTGCTATTCGCAAACTTTAAATAAACATAATCCAATTAATTTTTTAAAATTTTGCATAAAAATCACCTGGTTAGGATATTAACATGTAAACATGTATATAAACTATAGTAAGTTATTTTGGATGCTTGAAAACGAAATTAATTTGTAGAGATAGGGACAGTGATGACATGGTCCACCCACATGAGAAGCTATGATTAATAGGCTAATAGCAATCAAAAGCTAAACAAAAGTGGGTCATGGGTGCTTCTCAGAAGTTTCAAGTGATAGAAATTGTACAAACAATTCCATGTCCTCAATTTTTTAAAATAAGATATCAATCACAAGTTTATTTGATGTTCAAGCGTGATAACAAATTGTTTTTTTATATATTTTATTATGTACGGAATAACAAATTTTTAAGTAATTTTTCTGCAAATAAAAAATATTATTCATATTTTTATTATACAAGAATTAAAAAATTTTAAAGTAAAATAAATTATTTATGTACAGTTTAGAAGAAATGAATTCAAAAACAAAACATGTGTTTTAGATTTTTAATTTACATAAGTAAGAAAATAACAATTTGTTCTTAAAATAACTTCTAACATATGAGATGCGTGTGGTAATAACTTTTTGAATACCAAATTATAAAATAAAAAATTATCATTTAGATTTTCAGTTTCCATAAATTAAAACATTCTGAAATAAAATAAGTTCTTATTTATCTTTTAAATGTGCAAATGATAAGAAATTTTACGATAGAAGAAGTTGTTGCTTATTTATTTATTTTTAAACATGCACGATGTAATAATTTTTAATACAGAGCTTGTCTAAATTTTAATTCATGTAGGGATAACATATCTTGTATCAAACACAAAAAAAGGGGGGTAACATATCTTGAAATAACAAATTACTGTTTATATTTTTAATATACACAATGTAACAAAGCAAAAGTAATTTGTGGGTAAATAAAACAAGTTAATTTATTTGTAATTATCTACATATTTCTATTTTACATTTTTAAATAATTCTATTTATAAAATTATCATTTAAATATTTATTTAAGATTTAATTTATATAAATTTAATCTAGTACCAAATAACTGTACTAACTAGGTATGACAATAATTAATGTTACAAGTTGGGACAGTGAATAATTGTGAAGAACACATGGTTGAATTTCAACCTTGTTTGACTCTCATAATTTTGGGGAACAACAAACACATCTTTCTTTTTTATTTGAATATAACTGAAATCATTCACAAAAGGAATATAAGCAAAGTCAAACAAACTATGGAGAGAGCCAGCTCATTTATCATCAACCAGCTCCTTCAAATAATTAAGGTAGAGGATTTTTAGCTAGTTGATCAGCATTACTAATAACATCTTTAAAGGCAAAATTAATAGACACTATCCATCTCCTGTTAAATAAATAACACATATGAAAATAATTAGTAAGAATTTTACATCCATATGATCTAACCCAATTTTATTTGAACCGGTCAAAACTTTCAGTATGATTTTCACTTTTTTGGTTTTGTTTTCATTCTTAGCTTGTCACCTCATCTCTTTTTTTTTTTAATTAAATTACTCTATCTAAACAAATAATTTTAAATACATGGATTTTAAATATGATGTTTAAAACATAAACCTTTAAATCTGAATTCATCAATCCAAATGTCATATAATAAAAATAAGAAAATTAATTTGGCCAAAAAAGAAAATAAAAAAATATTGTGTGAAGTTGTTATACGAAGTATGACATTAATATGTCCCTTTTGCTACTCTTATAATATAGACAACATCTTTTACGTAAGTGTAAAGATCGAGAGAGAGAGAGAGAGAGATATATATATATATATATATATAATATAAATATACCTACTTAATAATAGAAATATCCTTTTAATATCCAGCTCCCTCTTAAAAGAATTAATCATAAATAAAAATTAACAATAAATTTTATTTAAAAAATAAGTCATATTTTTATTTTAATAATAATACATTTTGTATTAATCTTTATTTGTGATTAATTTTTTTAAGAAGGGATTGAATGTGATTTTTTTTTTTATTTTTCTTTCATGTAATTAAATGATTTGTTTCAACCTTAATTTTGTCCGAATTCATGATAGCGTGTATAGTACGAGTTGGGTGATGGGTGAGTGCAGCAGACATGAAGTCTAACAAACTTTGACTCATGATTTCGGCGAACATAATGCAACACTCGTGTTCTCTCACCGAATCCTAAATGAAATTTCACAAACATTTTAGTATTTTCATAGACTAGAAAATATTCTGTTTTTCTTAAGTAAGGTTGAAGATTGAAATTTGAATAGATGGTTGAAAAATACTCTTAAATATATAAATAACAATGAATTCCAGCAAAATATGATAATTCTTCATAAATTTTTGAAGACTTTTTTAATATTAATGTCTTTTGTAAAATGGCTATAATATTCCAAATTTTGTCAATTTTAATAAATATTTTGATTTAAATAATGACTATTTTTACAGATGACTAAAACAAGATAATAAATGACAAGTTCTATTCTACAAATTTTTTAATTATTGAAATGCAAATGTCATAAATAATAATGATTATTTTAATTTAACTAATGAATAATTTTTTTGATAATGACTAAAATAAAATAAATAATTACAAATTTTTCTCTATAAATTTTTTAACTGTTGAAGTCCAAAGTAATAAATATTTTTTTTTGGCAATGACTAAAACAAGTGACAAATTACACTTTGCAAATTTTTTTAATCACTAATCCATTTTTTATTTTACATTGGGGGTATTATAGTTATTTTATAAAATATAGTAATGTCAGGAAAGTCACAAGGAATTTGAGAAGAATTATCATATTTTGTATAAACTCATTGTCATTTGTATATTTTATGAAATGATTTTGTCAATCTCCCTTGAAATTCTATAGATAAACAAATTAGGTTAAAAAAGGGAACACTCGGACAAATTTTAAATTTGATTGGGTGATAGTAAATATAGTTGATAAAGATGTGACTAATATCTTTAGTCACAATTTAAAAGACATTTTTTAAGATGATTCGATATTTTAAAATATAAAATATTTTAATAAAATAACATTTTATTAATAATAATTATTTTAATATTATTTTTCATTATTTTACTATTAAAATAAATTTTTTTCCCTCTCTCTTATTTATGAAAGATATTTTTTGAAACTTTATAAAAAAATTAAGATTATAAACTATATTTAATAAACTTATATCTTAATTGTATTCAAAACCAATTCATTTAATCTTTTCTTCTTTTTTATACATAGGCTCACATTTTATGTGTGATTATGAATACAGAGTTTAGTATTGATTGTAATGATAATACAAGATGGTTAACTAACTCTACAACTTTGAGATAAATTCTTACAAACAATATATGCCCATGAGATAGAAGATCTCATGAGATAAATTATCAATATTCTTAAGTAAAACAATTTTGTGCATTTTTCAAAACTCTTTTTTCTTGTTCTATTATTTTCTCAATTTTATTAAAATATGTTTTTTAAAAGAAGTCAACTTATATTAAAGTAAAATGTTAGTACATAAGATAAAAGCCCAAACTGAAAGATTCAATTTGGGCAATGTTAACTACAAACACTCATAACAGGAAAAGAAGAGTTGATTGAAACGTGTCAATATCTAAATGTTATTGAATTATATAAATTTCAAATTATAAAATTTTATAGCAATTTTCATTGATTTTAAAAGAAAATGAAATTTAATTACTTCTAAAAGATATTACAAGTGCTAGTTCACACACACAAACACACGCCTATTTATAATTTCATTTTGATAGACTGAATTTATTTAAAGTTTGTGTAAAAAATTTCAAAGGTCAATATGATAGTAACAAATAAAAATAATTAAAATAAAAATAATTAAACAAAAGGCAAAAGCAAATTTCACAATTTACAACGTACCTAACTTCAATGATTCCAGTTAGTCCCTTTCTTATTTGTTTCCCCACTTCTACATCCTCTGATCATGAGATTAAACCCTTCAAAATTTAGATGTTATAATACCTCAAATGCAAAAGAGTGTTCATAGGATGTGATGAACTCATCTAAAAAATGATCAAAATTAAATTTTTATCCCATAGTTCATTTAATATTTTAAAAGTCATTTAGTCCTGTTAGGAATCAAGACAAAATTAAAATATTCATTTAAAGTGAATAATGTGAGAAAGAGATTTGGATAATAACTTTTATTTAAATATTAAATACATAACAAATATAGGTAACAAATACAGGATGCGATTAATTTCTAACTAAAAGCCATCTGAACTTTCCAAGGGCCACTCCCTTTCATATCATGAGGTTCGTAGGAAGCCATTCATGGAGAGTTATATGATATTTAAAAGATATATAAATAAATTTAGGTAACCAAGCTTGCTTGTATTAGAAAGCTCAATATATCAGAATATATTTTCAATGCAGGAAGTATCAAAATAATATTGACCAGTCAATCCACACGGTAACCAAGTCCTAACAAATCAAAAGAACGAGCTCCTGCTCGTATTTACAGGTTCCAAAGTCAGGTAGCAATATTCTTTTTTCTACCACTCCTAACTGGATGAAGTTGCTGTAACATTAATTATAGGGAGAATCATATCTAAGGATCACTCATGAAAATTATTCACAAATAATAATCAATAAAAAATAAATTATAGTTAAAATAAAAACTTATTTTTTTTTTTCAAACGAGACTTCTTGTTAGTGTGAATAATTTGCTTGAATGGTTCTCATATGTCATTCTCCCTTAATCAAAACCAAAGGCAATGATTAACATAAATAACAAATTTCAACAAAATCCAATGGTAATAATACATATAATAAAAGATATATATATATATAATATACAGGATATTTTAAGAGCAATCTCGAGTCTCGTCCTGTTTCAAACTCTATTTTATCCCATCTTGTAAAATCAAGTCTTGCTTTTTTTAGTGTCCTAAAAGAATTATCCCACTATGATCATAATTGAATTGAGCCGATCAAAACTAGTATAAGGTTAAACATTTAAATTAATTGTCACTAATTTAAATTTAGTCTTACATTATGATAGTAAGAAAAGAAAATGAAGACGACAAAGAAAAGAAGAATCACAGTAAAATCTCAAAAGAAGAAATTAATAATAATTAAATTTCTAACAATTTTTTTAAAAGATGGGTAATAAATATTAATTTAAATAATTATAAATAAAATTTTAATTGAAAACTAATTATATTTAAGATTTAATTCTTATTTTGTATTATATTTTTTAAATTAATATTTATAATTTTATTTTTAAAAAAAATCTTATAGGAATTTAACGTAATTAATCCCCACCCCTCTTCTTGTACTTAGCTCCCATCAACCCAGGAAGAAAAGAAAGAAGGAAGAAGGAGAATAAATTCTATAGAACAGTGAAAAGAAGAGAGAGGAGGAATAATATTTTAAAAAGAGAAAGGCTAAAATAGGACACATCACCTGCCATCATTACAATCATATGACTTACCAGGCAGCCAGCCAGCCATTGAGCCCCTTCTACACTTTGTTTTCAACCTTCTTCCCTCCTTTTTGCTTCTCTTCTTCTGCTGCACCACTCCATCTCCAAGTCTTCACCTTTTCATTATTTTAATTCTCATCATTACCCCATTACTCTATCCCCTCCCTTTTCTTCTCCAAACTCACCACTCCTCCTCTCTGCTTCTTACTTTTCCTGAAGCTCCACGTTGAAGATGATGAGGACTGTGAGCTTTCTTCTTCTATTTCTCTTACTGGCTCAATTCCTCTCTTCTGGTAATCTCTCTCTCTCTCACTTTATCTCTTTGTTTGGTTTTAATTCTCATCTTGTTTGTTTCCCTCTGTTTCTGGCTTCCGCCGTTTCAGTTGCTTCTGATATGGTTCTTGCATACTTGCTCTGTTTTTTTCCCCTTTCACTAACTGAATCTTTTGAAACCCAGAACTCGGTTTCTGAAACCAACAAGAGAGTTTCATTTTTTGCTTTGAACAAACCCATTCTAGTGGCAGTGTTTTTGTTATTAATGTTTATGTTTGGTTCTGGCCCCGAGAGAGAGAGAGAGAGAGGTTCTGTTTTGAGTGGATTGCCTTTTTCAAACTGAATTGTTTACGCTAGGTTCTTTTCTTGGAATATG
Organism: Prosopis cineraria; assembly: GCF_029017545.1. Lineage (NCBI taxonomy): Eukaryota > Viridiplantae > Streptophyta > Magnoliopsida > Fabales > Fabaceae > Prosopis > Prosopis cineraria. The sequence continues at coordinate 44,751,286 of NW_026555333.1, forward strand.
AGTTTATTAACTGAGCATCTACTTTTTTTAATTCCTGAACATTTTTCCTTTTACAAAACAACCAACTTTCCTGTCTCTTCCATAACTTGGTTAATTTTTTACCCTGTTCCTTCAAGCAATTATTTCCATGGGTGTGTGTGTCAATTGTCTACATCTTTCTGGAGTTCAACATCAGCAAACTGTATTGCTACAACCAAACCTTCTTTCCCAGTTTCACCGTTTCTTGAAAAGATCGAAGGGCCCAATTCCTTTGACTCTTAGGTAACTTCTGTGCATAGGATGCCCTAATTGTCTCATACTGTCCATTTAGGTGTGTAATGCGGCAATAAACATTCATTATACAGTCACATGACACATTATATATTTATATGTACCTAAATATTTTGTTTAAGATTCAATTTTGAGACAAGATTATATTTTGTGGCAATGAAGTATATATGTATGCCTCAGAATTCATCAGCGTAAAGGGATTTTAGTTTTGAGTTGGTGTTTGAGAAACTATTCTGAATCAGTCACAATTTGAATCCAGCTAGCTAGCATGTTTCTTTCCCTTTTCAAAAACTACCAAAAAAAAACAAAAAAGGTAGTTTCTGGATTTCACATCTGTTTCTCTCTTCACATGCTTTTGGAAAGAGAACAGAAGGAGCCAAGTCTCACTCGAAATATCGTTTCAAACGCAGGTACTTCAAGTAGGCCAGGGAAGAAGAAGGAAAAAGAACTCGAGCATGTGAATTATGTACCAGAAGATCATCATCATCATCATCAACAAGCTAGCAGACAACTTTCTACTACCAATAGGGACATTACCACTCCAATCACTACAGTTCCAAACTTAGTTCCCACCACACCAACATCTCCAACTCCAATCTTGAACCCTAATTCTAACCCAGATGTCACAGTCTCTCCGGCCAACACAATCCCCATTACTTCTACAAATTCCCCACCATCTTCTTCTTCTTCTTCTTTAGGTTCAAGTTGGTGTGTTGCTACACCAGCAGCCTCACAGACTGCTTTACAGGTTGCTCTGGACTATGCTTGTGGTTTTGGTGGAGCTGATTGTACTGCAATTCAACCAGGAGGGAGATGTTATAACCCTAATTCTGTTAGGAACCATGCTTCTTATGCTTTCAATAACTATTACCAGAAGAATCCTGTGCCCAATAGCTGCAATTTCGGTGGAACTGCTGTTATCACTAGCACTAACCCAAGTAAGTGAAAGGCCTTTCCTTTTTTCGTTTTACTCTTATTAGAAATTTCACTGACATTTTCTCAGTAATGTTACCTGCATTTTGAAACGAACCCAAGAGGGGGGGGGGAATGCCCAGAAAATTTAATGACCTCTTCTTGTCTTGTGTGTGGCATTATTTACTTCGAAGGGAGAGACACATGCCTGCGTGTGAGGGAAATGGTAGATTTTACTATAGCAACAGAATGAACATTTTGTGTGGGCCCAATATAGCACACATTAATGTCCATCTCTCTTCAAAACTAAGACAGTTAATTGCTTAGGAAAATGAGGGATCTAAATACATGTTAATTCTCACAAAACATAGTGAAGTCTTCACAGTATGGTTTTGCCTGCAGAGGATTCTTGTATTCATCCTCACTCTGAATATGAATATTTATCGTAAGGTTTAAAATTTTATTTGCATTTTAAAGCAAACCCAAAAGGGAGAAAACCCAGAAAACTAGGAGGCCTCTTATGGGGATCCGAATCCAATTACCAATACACAAAAACCGATTTAGATCTCCTGCTGTTATCAAGAAACACAGTAAACACAGAAAAGAGTTAGAAAATAAGACTTACTTTCAATGAGCCTTATATTAGAAAAACAGTGTTTTTGCTTGTGATCATGGCACGTAAATCGATGGAGGATTCTCGGGTTTCATTTTTCAAAGACAAGGGGGAAATATAAAGTCTGGTTGTATCCTTGAATTTCCTTCACCGCGGGTTAGGGGATATATAAGAGCCGCAGAGAGAGCCACTTTAGGGGAAGCAAAAGTCAAACTCGGTTATTTTGGTCTTTGTCGTTGGAAGATGCACCCCAAAAGCTTTATTCTAAACTAGCAAAGTTTACTGGGAGACATTAAGGATCATTTTTAAAAAATTATTTATAAATAAAAATTAATACCGAATTGTTTATTATTAGAATGATAATATAGACTTTTTTTCCTGTAACTTGTTGTTGATTTTTATTTGTAAATAATTTTCTTAGCAAGTCTTAAATTGAATTCTCCCAAATTTAATTTATATGAAAATATTAAGTATAAGTCCCCACTAAGAGACTTATTTACAAACAAGTCTCATAAATTTACATAAAAAACAAGTCCCTTGAAATCTTGTTATAATTTATCATGGGTGTAAAAAGAACTACAATGCCCCAACTTTAGACTTGTCCAATTGTAAATTATGATATTTCAATTATTAATTTATGAGAATCAGTTGTTGTAAATATAACAGGAGAATGACATTTATGTAGTTTTTTGTTTACAACTTGCCCTAGCAAATTTACAATTGAAATTTTATAATTCACAATTGGATAGATCTAAAGTTGGGATAGTGAGGTCATTTCACACCCATAACAAATTATAACTAAACCCTAAAGGACTTGGCTGTATTCTTATGAATGTGTAAGACTTATTTATAAATAATTTTGTTATTCAAGACCTCTACATAATTTTTTTAATATATATATTTTTCTGATTTCACTCCGTATGGATGGATTTGTCTGACATGCAGGTACAGGGACATGTGAATTTCCATCCACAAGGTGAACTTTTTTCCTTATCCAAAACTGATTTGGTCTGCTGAAATGAAACATGAAGCCTCATGAGCTGAAAATAACAATGTTGTATGAATTTTGTGCAGCACAAGCTCATCAATCTTAAACACAACAAACTCAGTGGGTGCTAATGTGTTTGGCTCTGTTCCAGTCCCTTCTTCCTGTCAAGCTCTCACATCAAACAATGGCTTCTCACAAATTCAACTCATCACTCTGTGGCTACTCACTTCAGTCTTGGCTGCCAAGTTTCTCTAAAATAGATCCATACCGCGCTCAGCAATTAAGTTTTGCCTCTTAAGAAATACAAATTAACAATGGTTTCAAAAAGAGAGATAGAAAAAATAAAATAAAACCCATTTCACATGTGAATCCCTGTGTGCGTGTGCGTGTATGAGAGAGAGAGAGAGAGACAGAGAGAGAGAGAGAATTGTTCCCATTTCTTTATCTCTCTTGGTAGAGAGAATTTGGGTCCAACAACACGATCAAGAAGACATAGATTATATAGATAGATACCTCCTCTAGAAAAAGAGAAACAAGCAATATGATGGACATTTGTATAAATTTACACGAGTATACAAGTATTCTTGTTTGTAGGTGTAAATTTTGTTGATTATAAATGATTATATTATTATTGTCTTTTTTTCCCCTTTTTCTTGATAATCTCTACTTGTAGTTTATCCATTTGACTGATTTGCATGTTAATGTGGAAGAGAAAGGTAGGAATTTTGACTAAAATATGAAACAATTCTTTAAGGGATGTTTATGCATGTTTTAAAGAACCAAAAAAAAAAATGCAATCCAACAAAAAATTTTTCGAAAAAAAAAAAGTTGTTTGTTTTCTCTCAAAAGAAGTTAGATGTGATTTAATTAAATAATTAACTAGCGAAACAAACTTTTCAAAAGCTGACCCAACACAATTACCACAAAAAATAATATTCTTTTCAAAAGTGTGATGTTTTTCTTGCTCCATAATCCATTGGACACTCCTTTCATGGAACTCAATCATAATAAAATAACTTATTTTCACTATTCTCACTGACAAAGGGGAAAAAATCAAGCCATATTTTTGTAAGAAAGAGTTTAATAATCAAAATTTAAAGAAATATATATATATATACTTTCTTACTCAATTTTTCAAAATCCCATCATCATTTTTTAATGCTCTTCTTATTTAATTATCGTACAAATTTATGATAAGTGAGTATAAATGCAGGGGATTTGGTTCTTTAAAGCAATACTGATTTGTCAAGCCAAAAAAGGGTGAAAAAAGCAACACTTGCTTTGGCATGAGTTGTTGATTGTTCAGTTACTTGAGGTGATAGATTAATGCATCATACGTACCAATCAACATCTAATATGAACCAATGGGAACTGGATCCTCTCAGCGTCTGCATCCCTTAGCGTCTCTTCGCATCCATATCCTATCCGTTGAAATTATCAAAATACCCACAGTACACAATTACGTGGCTTTTAAAAATGCAAATAAGTTGTTTGTTTTTAAACACTAAAAAAAATGCATTTTAAAAAATCAAATGGGGATAAAAATAGGTTAAACTAGGCCAACTTTTGACTTAACACACTGAGCTTATTCATATAAATAGATCCAACTGTAAATTTAAATTAAGCCTTTTGGTTAAACAAGTTGGGTCAAACTTTTATCTTATAAGTTTCTGCAAGCCTATTTAGTTCTTTTAACATTTTAATAAAATTTATTTTAATTTAATTGTAATGTTATATTTATTTACTTATATAAGGAAAAATAATATTTACTTATATAAATATAATATACAAATATAAATAGATAGACCTACATGCCATGCTTTAAATAAATAGATTTGGCTTTTTTACTTAAACATGCTTGATTGAATGATCTATCTAAACTTTGGCCTGACTTGTTTAATAAAAAGATTTGGCTTAAGCTTATGATTAGCCCTACTTATATAAATAGTATAGACATGTTTTTTGTCAAAATCTGGCATGGCTTGACTCCTAATTCAAGCTAAATAAGCTTTAGTCAAAAGTTGGCTTAGCCGAACCTATTTTTATTCCTATATAATCTTTTAAAATACATTTTTTATTATTTAAAAACAAAATATTTATTTGCATTTTTAAAAGCCATGGATTGTGTATCGTGGGCATTTTGATCATCTCAATGGATAGAATATGGACGCTAAGAGACAATGAGGGATGTAGACACTAAGAGGATCTGGTTCCAAACCAACATTTTTCTGTACAACCTTTATAATTATGATCATAGACATGGGCAATGCTAGGTATAATTTTGGACAGACAAATGCACCCCTTGAGTTTAAAGAAAATTGCAAGAAGAGATTATATGTTTTACTATTTCACATCTCTTAACTTAAATATTTTGTATTCCTTAATCCAACTTTAAAAATATTTGAGTTCCAAAATAATTTAAATTTGTTCAGCTCAAGCCTAAAAAAATATTGCACCTCTTGACCTAGGGTCCTAACACTGCCATTGATCAAAGATACTCCCTTTCTAATTAAAAAATGTACTCCCTCCCTTGGCCAAAATATATATATATATATATATATATATACACTCCCTACTATCGTAGTGTGCCAGCTTCGTTTTATTTAATTATATTGAAATTGTCAAGAACATAAATGATGTGCATATTTAAGAATTTCTCAAATAAGTAAACGTATAAATAAAATTTATTTTTTAACCACTTCCCAATTTTTTAAAAAAAAATTCTTATATTTAGTTAACAGATTGTGATTAATAAAGGAGGTTCAATTTAAAATAACACTAACCTTCTCATAATTTCATCCTTGTAAGATTTATTAACTCAAATTTTAGGGAAAATGGCCATTAAAGACTTGTAAGGTAATTAATATAAAATGAGGACTTGTGTATAACAGAAACATCGGAATTTCCAACTGAAACATCCTTAGTTTACATTAATCTTTCTGTTAGGTTTTCAATTATCATTCTCCCCAAAATTTTTAGTCTCACCTAGCAGTAGAGTCGGGAATAAGGGCCGGGCTTGACGGGCCGCCCGTTTAAGCCCGTTTTAATAAGGGTTCAGGCTTAAAAATTTGGCATTTTTTAGGGTAATCGAGCTTCGAAACCCGACCCTTTTAAGCCCTAGAAAAACGGGCTCGGGCTCGGGCGGCCCGTCAAACCCGTTTTACTATTCACAAAGTATTTTTTTACCTCTTTTCAGATAATGTGCAAACATTGATTTGTATTTTGTACCAGCAATTGGTTAAATTATTTTGTGCCATTTTATAGTAATTTTTATATTTTATCTTGTGATATATGTATAGATATATATTTGATAATAAAAAAATTTAATTAATAATTATTGTAGGTGATGATAAAGAAGCTGCAGAAATAATTAATATTGAGCCTCCGCCTCCATCTTTCACAAGTAAACTTACATCTAAGGGTTTTAATATTTTATTTATGGATGATAATGAGGGAGATCTTGATTAGAATTGATTATGATGTTTGCCTTCATCTTATTTGGACTTTTAAATTTTTTGTTCATTTTTTAGATTATGTGAGACTTTGATTTGATATATGTTAAATTTTAAAATATTCTAAATAAATTTTAATGTTGAATTTTATTTTATTTTTATCCAGGCTTACGGGCCCAGCCCTAAGCCCTATAAATAAGGGCCAGGCTTCAATTTTGAGGTAAAATTGGGGTAATCGAATTTTAGGGCCTAGGTCCCTAAGGGCCGAGCCCTTTACCAACTCTACCCAGCAGTCCCTGGATATATAGAGTCTGTTTGGTTTCTATTCTTATTTTTTATTTTTAAAAATTGTTTTATAATATAGTTTTCAAAATAAAATAAAATGAAAACTCATTTGATTATATCAATTGAAAAACACTTTTCAAAAAATTTTAGAATTAAAAAATAACTGATAATAATGATTATAGATAATTAATAGTGGTGATTAATAATAAAAATTGATCAAAATAACTATAATTTTTAATAATTAAATATAATGTATTTTAAAAATAAAATAAAACAAAAACTACTTAAAGCTGTTTATATTTTTTTGTTTTAAAAAACGAAAAATGAACAGTTTTAGAAACTAAATGAAAAACACTTAAATAAACAATTTTTTTTATTTTTAAAAACAAAAAAACAGTTTTTAAAAACAAAAACCCAACATACCCATAGCTAGCCATATCCATGATAGATTCTTCTTTCTTGACATCTGACCAGCTTCTAATAAATCTGACACCTAGGCTTAGGGATCCAAACACTAGACCCTACTGGGGTCCCATAAAAAATCTTGCTCATATTCACGTGTGTTCACTCCCACTCCCACTCCCACTCCCACAGCAACAATCTCACCAGTCACAGAACTCAACCTTAAAGCATAGGGTTCCCTGCAAGTTGTCCTCTCAAAGGACACCACCAAGTCCCCTTCTCCGACTCTCTGGCCTCTACCACCAAGTTTACCTTACAATGTGGATTAGGGCCTCTTTGGAAAACCTCAATAATCAATTTGAGATCAAGACTAATGATTTTGTGAAAATATATCGAAACACCCCTGTTACATGTTTTAATTAATTATAAATAAAAAAACCATGTTTTTCTAAGAATATCCAAACACCCACAGATCCTCCCAACTAGTTTTGCTTCATACACAAAAGTTGGGAATTGAACTCTCAACTACGTACTTGAAGAACAAGAACTTCTATTATTCACAATAACTTCGAGTTGATAACACTTTGACCTTCTCATTATCTTATACCAGTCAATGTCTAGGTTTCTGTCACTTGATTACTCCTTCAGAGTTCTGGGTACTTCACAAGCAAACCAAACAAAATATAGTGAAGCACTATGGGCCAACATCAGCACACAAATATATAAAAATGTAAGGAATCACATGGTTCACAAGCACAAGATTATTTCATGTGCCGAAGTTGATGAGTTCCATCTTAGTTGATTAATCAATATGCTAACTTCACGATAACTAATCATGTCCACTGGTCGTGATTAAATGAGACAATGCATTTCACAGTGAAGAAGTTCCCACTTCATCAAATAATTACAATGGCAAATAACACTGTACTGTCATCGTAATTCTATACATTCAATGCCACGTTTTCTTGGCTACAAGACATCAACAGGGCCTAACGATACCATCTGTACAAACTTCTGACAGTGAGTTAGATGTTTTCCATATACACATTAAGTTATATCGGCAGATAAGCCATAAGAACCAGAGCAATGGATAATTGAAAAAAAAAATAACAAATACCAAACAGAATAACCTTTTTACAAGTCCGCATGCATAAGACTCGACACTTCAAATTGCACCCAGACGCTACAAATCGTCGTGTTATGATGCCTGTGTTGTGACATGTCACTGTCCTTGCTTAGAATCCAACTTATTTTCTGCTGGTTAAATAACAATTGTTTCTCCATGCATCAAGAAATTTCCCTCTGCTTCTTTGGCTTTGATGATTATTATGAACTATTAACATATTGAGGCTCTATCACAGTGCGACTGCCCCTTCACATCTTGTACACTGTCGTTTTTTGGCTGAGTCAACTTTGTACAGCTAAAGATTCTGTGCAGTGGTTAGGACTCCTAGACCCATTTCTTGTGACTAGGAATAAGATATGCATTAAATAGTTAATTTGCCTACAGCTTGTCATCCAAATCGCCCTTAGGGCTTTCCAACATATCTCCTGAGTATGACCCATCTGGCTGACGGATGCAAATATTCAAATTGCTGGAGAAGAAAGGTCCCTAGATGGTGTAGATAAAAAACTGGTCAGCCATATCTTTGAGGAAATTAGACAGCTGATACACATTTTTTTGGAGCCACGATAGTTGATAGATGAATACAGCTTTTACACTAAAGCAAGAAAGTCTTGAACAGTTTAAGAATTCCAAGAAGTTGATAAGTGAAATTGACAGCTCAAAGTGACATCAAAATAATGACTCTATCTATATGATCTATCCTTATTGCTATCTCAATCACTCAATATGTACACAAAAGTTCCTGCATGGGTACATCAATTTAGGTTTGAACATGAACCACATCCAAGGTTAATATTATATTCCATAACCGCTAAGTCGTGAAAATAATCTTTTTGCAGATGAAAGAACCTTATTTATCCATCTTTGACGCAGTGCACTTGAATTTTAATTAGGGTTTTTCAAGATCTAACCTATAAGCACGCAGCTTCAATCCGTGTTTAGCTAAAAATAAAATTTTAGAGTCAACACAGAGAATATTATCCCAAAAAAAAAAAAAAAAACTAGCTTTATTATTAGACTTGGAATTCAGCAAGTAGTCAAGTACGATAGAATTATCTTCAACTACTTTAGCTAAAGAAAAATTTTAGAGTTAACACCCTGAATATTATCCCCAAAAAAAAAAAAAACTAGCTTTGTCATTAGACTTGGAATTCACAAGTAGTCAAGTACAATAGAATTATCTTCAACTACAATATAGTGTTTAAGTATGTATCGAACCCCTTATTAATTCAACAATTAATCTAAGTACTTTTATTTTTTTTTTAAACAGATTTTGATCAAGCGAATAAGAGCCCATAAGAATACCCAACCTCAACCTATCGCTTTCAACAAACGAGTGGACTCATTATCCTTTAAGGAAGTAAAAATATCATTTATGTCCAAGGAAACAGGGAAGGGTAAAAGAGAATCCAATATCCACTTAAAACAAAATGAAACAGACTGTAGAAAACAGAGAACCAAAAAGATCAATAATGTAACAGAGCTGCCTTATCACTCTGTATACCCAACAGACACACCCATTTGAATAAAAAATGAGAACACCTATGGAAAGCCATAAATACAATTCAACACTAGAAGTGAAGGCTACCAGACACCTGAAAATGAAAGCTATCCCCTTCAACTAAATGCCAAATTCACATGGAATTGCATAAAATGTATATTGTCAGAGTGTTGAAACACAAAAACAAAGCCCTCGACTATTTTATCCAGGGGAGGAAACCAGCTTTCTGCTAACCAAGCTCAAGCCTCCTTAGAAACATAAACTAAAATAGAGATTTTGTTCATCTAAACCTGAACCTTCATACTGAACTTGGACCTAGATTAACGGAGGTTTTATCCTAACCACTGAAACTAGAAGTTGAAGGGGAAGAGCTACCTGATCAAATGCCAATACAAGTTGGGCGAGCATTGTGCCTAACACTAGTAAACATTCTGGACTTCAGTAAAACAAATTAAAAAAAAAAAAGAAAAGAAAGAGTACCTGGTCAGCAGTCTCTTGGCCCTCTGAATGAAAGAGAATTGGCCTGCATCGCTTATCCTCGTTCATTAAGCTTGAATTTTGGAAGTGTGTCACAAGTGCAGCCTTTCCTTGGATCCGTGCATAAGCCAGTGACGCAACTTTTTCACTATTAAATTTTTCCCATTTCTTCCCATTAAATTCCTGCATAAATTTCAATGGTAAGACTTGACAAAATAATATACATGCTTCTTCTGGCCAACAAAACATTCAAGTGAAAGAATAATTCTTGAAAATACCAATGAAATTGTTGAATTTTTATTAAAAATTTTCAGAGTGATATCAGATGACAGATCGGTGTTTATTATCATGGTACAATGTCACGTTAGGGAGATTCTTACAGCACAAAGCCACAAACTAAATTCAAATAACAGCAACAAAATATGAATTGAAACAAGAGAAAGAATCAAAGTTTAAACCTTATAGAAGGGAACAATATGTGAAGCAGACACCATATTGATGAAAGCATAACCCACATTACATTTGTTCTGCAAGAAAAAAAGAATTTTGAGCAAAAGGCCATCTTGAAAAAATCATTCAGCAAATAAAACAATTTACAAAATAAATATACCTTGAAGTCAATGGGCAAGTAGAGAAAGTCATAAGTACCCCGGTGGTTCTCATCAATTGCAGATAGCAACATCTTTGAGGTGTACCTAAAAGGCAACACATTGACTAAAATCATTAAATATATATACATATATATATCAGTTTGCAACCCTATTCAAATTGCTAATGCATCATCAATCACATCACTAGATTAACATTCATACTTATTAGGAATGTTTTTAATCATTAAAGTAGTCCTTGCATCTTCCCCACCGATAATTTTGTCAAGATCAAGTTGATACTGCTTCTTGGCATCAATTTGGGTCACACTATTTTCAGGTCGCCGACTCCGACCAAGTTCAGTAAACCCTTCATTATTTGCAACCACCCCAGAATAAGAACCATTTCCAAGAAACAAGGAACTGTGCCTGGGTAGTGACATCAACCTGAAACTAGGTGAACTAATTTCAGTTGTATTTCCTGAAAGGCCAATAAGCCCAGTAGCTGCTCGAGAACCCATGTTCATAAAATTCCCATCACTCTGATTTATACTCCCATATGAAACTGGACTCATGAAAGAAGCTTCGGGTGAATCTGGGAAATAGTTAAAATGCCTCTCAAGAGGGAGGCCAGATGGAGCAGATCCCACATGATGAAGGGAGCGGGAACCAAGAAAGGAACTGTGTCGATTAGGATATGGGAAACCCTGCTTCTCACCGCCAGATGTAAAAGGGACCTTAGCAGAAGAAGACCACGCAGAAGTACTTGAATGCTCTGTGTAAGAAGTAGTTGGACTTCCCCAAAGAAATTGAGGACCAGACAGTGTTCCAATGCTTGATGAACTTGAGCTTGATTCACCAAAAGTAGCAATGGGTCTAGAACTTGCATTTGCTTTTAGCTCGGGAAAAGACAGTGAATTCTGAAAAGCTACTCCTTGTGTTGATACTGCATTTGTAAATATCTGATTTGAACTATTAACTCTTCCAGAGTCCTTGCCAATTGGAGCAATCTTGGTAGAGTTTGATGCATGAGGGGAGAGAATTGCGGCCAATCCAGAAGAATGGTTGCTATTCACTGGGCTGGCATGACTAAAAGCAGGAGACTTGCTAAAAGAACTTAAATAACTATGTTCAACTGGACTGCCAAATTGCGTCCAGTTACCTGCATAATTTGCCACCTAATTCAGATTCCAACTGAAAAGGCTTCTCAAACATGATATAACTAATAGTATAGAACTAAGCATAAGAAAGAAGGATGGAACAAAATAAACTTACCAGGAGGAGAATTGGCCAGTGGCGAACCTACTTGATGTCTAAATGTCCGTGCTTCATCTAGGTCCAGCTCTTGACTAAGTTGTTGCATCAAACTAAAAAGAGAAAAAGGCATAGCCAAATTTGTACCGGATCAATCAAGTATAACAACAATCGCCTCATAATTGTACTTCAAGCAGTATTGACACCACTTCTGATGTTAATGGCATTTTATTTTAGTTAGTATATTTATGTGATTCTACATTAGCCACTTAGCAAAGTGAAGAACTCTAGTAAGTGGCTAATATTGTAGACTTGGCCACAAAATTCCCCTAAAATATATCAAAGATAATAAGTGCTAATGTAATTATAAAGAAAAAAGAAACAACATGCATGAGAGTGAAGCCTTGAATCTGTAAGATTGAAAGGAGAAGACTAATTAACCACCAAATAAGGAGGAAGAAAAAAGTCAATGACTAGCAACAGTTGCTAACAAGATGGTGAGGCAAACAACATCATGAATAACTAGAAAACTCTCCCGTGAATTGCATGGGAACATTCAAGTTTTTTTAAGAAATATAAGTAGTTTGAGAAAACACCTAACTCCTTGCATTTATAAAATGTTACCTCAATGAAATAATTACTAAACTGTGAAAGAAGAATTTGTTTTTAAATGAACAAGTGAAAGCTATGATGATTTTAAAAAGTCACTTCCACTAACAGTATTGCAACAATGACAGCGGAATGTTGTTTTTATTTATTATATTAATTATATAATACTCACAACCTGACATAGTAATAGTGCAGTATATTTTCAAGATACTGAAGTCACTGACCAGGCAGGTGAAAAAACAAATGAGTTATATTTTGCTGAAAACTGTTTAGAATGTAAATAACCAGTACAAAACCTTACTTTCGACGTGCCCCACCAGGGCGGCTGGGTTCAAGTTTGATGCGTTTCCCTGCAATATCACATCGATTTAATGCCTTAAGTGCGGCCTCAGCTGCTCTAACATCGTAAAATTCAATAAATTTATGATGTCTCTTATGTGGTGTTTCCCTTATCTGCAATTTTTAACACCAAGTAAAGAGATAACAACTGACACATGATAGGTAAAACTAAGGAGATCAAAAACAGAAATTCAGATGAACAGCTAGCACTCTTGCAGAAAGTTTTACCTCTTTGACCTCCCCATAAACCCCAAATATTAGACGAAGATCGTCATTTGATACTGATGGATCCAAATTGAACACTACAAGAGTTCCTTGGTTGATGTCCTTCTCAGAAGGGTTGTCCTGAACAGTTGTATAAAAGATTAAAATTATGAATAACAGAAATCATAATAATGATATCTAAATTATAGATATAAAAATCAAACCTTAGGAATTGAAAAATGAATGTCAAGTTTTCTTCGTCTCAAGGGCTTGTTTTGTAAAGCACGCATTGCAGTTCGAGCATCTCGAATATCATAGTAAGATATCATCACAAAACCCCTATGCTTGCATGCAGTGTATAAAGTTCTGATATCCCCATATTGCTATCCAAGTAAAAAGATAAAACAAGAAAGAAGAAAAGAAGAATTAGAATTGAGACTTGAAAAAAAAAAATAAAATAAAAGCTATCCTCAATGTAGAATAATAAAATAAATAATTTAAAAGTAAATCTTTCAAACTTCAACTGGAAGTATCTCTCACCAAAGCAGCAGCACAATGACAATAAAAATGTCATAGAAAAGAAATTAGTAGATACCACCGTTGCAAAATGTTGGTTGTAATACTAGTGACATATTTTTAGGCTTAGCTCCACATTTCCCCACTTTTTGGTGCAAAGTTAAATATAGGCAAATAGAGAGTATTATAATTTAACTCTTCTTTGCTCGCCATTATCATATGGATAGGGTACTATAAAGGAGGCTACTACAATGAGCAGAGACATGCAACTAAAAAAGCAAAAGCACAATTATCATCCGCATCAAAAGATTGACAAACTTCATTGGAGCACTAGCTTTAACGCAGAATACCTCAAATAGTGATCTTAATTCAGAATCCTCAACGTTACTATTGATGTTTCTCACAAATAACGTTCTTGATGGATGCTCTCCATAGGGATGCTCCCCAGCCACAGGTCCTACACCATTCGGAAGCACATAATGGCCAATACCATTTGAAGCAAGCCCATCACTAACGCTCATTTTTGACATGCCAGTCTTAAGACTCTCTTCAAAATCCATTTCTAACCCTCCTCCACTACCAAATAAATCATTTTCATCCAGATCCTCCAGTTGGCTGGGCAATCTACTCAGGTCAAAATCATCCATTATGCCAGCTAATAGCTCTTCTTCATCATCAGGAAGCATGTTTCCAATAGCATTGGTTTCAACATCTTCAAGTGGATCATATCCCCCAACTTCTTCGTGGACCTTATTAAATATTCGCATGTTATCCTCAAAAGGTTGGCCGTAACGCACTGAATCAGGGAAATTCGCTGCACATTGACAATGAAAAATAAAAAAAATTAAAAAAAGGTATCAGAAATCATATCAGGTGACTCCAGCATCGTGTGTCTAAGAGAATCCCAAGCTTACAATTTTCATGTGGAAGAACAGGAAGAGAACTAGAAAACAAGCTAGCATCACCAGATGCATGATGCACACTAGCTCCATGTTGTATCCCCCAAGCACTGCTTTCCACTTTTTCAGCAACATTAAGTGGAGAAATCCCCGATGGACCTATAAAAACAGTGTGCATAGCTGATTAGAAAACATGAATTCTATGTTTATAACTGAATGTTTGCCTTACATACAAAAAAAAGTAGCACCTGCAGACCCGCTGGCTGACTTAGAATCCAAAGGATGCTTATCCTCTGACTCCATTCAGTCACTTTCAAAAAATGGAATAAGAAATAAAAAAACAAATGAGTAAAATATGAGTATCAATTATGCAAAGACATTATAACTAGAACCAAAGTGAAACAAATTTGTCACGAATCGTTACAGAACACTGCTGTGATCAAGTAAGGAAGGGGTGTCATAATTCAGTCTCCCTATGGACAGACCAAAGTTTCCTCAATCTTCTATATCATTACACAGGATATACCCAATGGAATAATTAGTAAGAGTACAACCTCCAACAAGATGTGTCAAGTTAATCAACCAACATTTGTAACCACAACAACATGTTGATCAATAGCACTTTTATAAGATGGAGCTGAATAAATGAAATGGAAATGTAGTGAGTAATCAACTGATTCTACAATGGATGCATTCTATTGAAGAAACAACAAAAGCCAGGGAATGTTGGTTCTTATTGGAACCCCATTTTCTATCTTTTTTATTGGTTCAGAAAGAGAAGGACAAGGGGGGAGGGGGAATGGAAAATTAAATAAAAGCAAGTGGCAATTGGACCGAGTTATAAAAAGAGATATAGTAGCAAGTTGTTACGAAGTTTAAGCATATTCATTTGTATCCTTTATTCTTCCAAAAAAGAGCACTGCAATTTCCCTTCCTTTTCCTCAATAAAATATGCCCAGAAAAGAAGCAATAATCACAACCTGCTCCATTCTGATCATTCTTTAATCATACTACGTTCACTCCCTTCCATTACGTTTAACCCCTTTATCAAGCTGTCAATAATGGCAGACGGGTAGAGCATTTTTTTGACTTGACCAGAATTCAAACAGATAACGTGCTTTGTAGTTTGAAACCACAAAAGCGTAAAATATATATATATATATATATATATAAAATAAGATGGGCAGATTAAAGGGATTGAACAAAAAGTGAAGCTAGAGAACACTTGACAGCCGAAGCTTTTCGCAACTGCCTGCTTAGTCAACAAAGTTCCCAACCAAAATAACCCAGCCGACAATAATCCACACCACAGATTACATGTGCTGTGAGCAAAAATGCACAGTTTTATATGACTTGATGAAACCACAATTGAGAGTGATAAGAGTCAACTTAAGTTCCAACTCGAAATTACCAAGCAAGTCTAATCAACAGTAGCAGCCTCCACAAGAAAAGCATACAGTTTCTGAGTTATCACCGACAGCTCAGGTTTCATTTGCCAAAATTCTAAAATCCTACTTGCTAGGTATCGCCATCACATGCAGCAAAAGGCAGACTAAGAAAGAATTGTTTCAAACTTGAAGAATTAGAAAGCGTGAAAGGAGGTGGACGGAGAAGAAAACATACGGTACCTGGAGAATAGAAGACAGGAGTGAGGGAAGCGCTATAGGACGTCCATGGAGGACAGACTTTCTAGCTGACGATGTAAACAATTGTGTTGATCACGGAAATTGGGTAGGGAGGGAGAGTTTCGTAGAAGCAGAGATATTTCTTCCTTTCACTCTTCCACTTCCTCCACCATCGCCGGAAAACCAGAGCAAGAGAAGTGAGAGAAAATTCACGAGCGTAAATTAAGAAGAAAAGAAGAAAAACAGAGAGAAAAATAGCAGCAGCAATCGGGGCGAAAATCAGAGGGAAAAAGGAGCAAGCAATAAATGATTGGAAGGAAGAAGCACCAGTACGGGAAAATTAAGTAGAAAGAACATAGAATTTCATAAAAATGTGTATTTATTCACTGCGAAAAAAAAAAAAAAAAAGATACGTGCTATGTTTTCTTTTCTCTCTCAGTTTCGCTGTCCAGTCTTCTGCACTGAAATTCTGCCATATTTGAATTTCTTTTGGCGTCCGTTGACACGCACGCATTCAAGAGTCCTAAAGCACTCCTCAGCTCTAAAATTAAGAATTAAGAATATTCTATATGTGTCTGTAATATCAGACACGTAATTTTATTTTATTTTATTATGGACTCATGGATTGTTTTGTTAAAAACTGTGAGGTAATTTTAATTGAGTTGTATCCTCTAATAAATTGATTAATCATATTTAAATTAATACTATTTTTTATATTTATTTTTATTTAATAAAGTGTCTAGTTAAGTATAAAAAATTAAATGATTTGTTTATTAAAAATATTTTAAAAAACTCATTGATTATATATTAAGAAAATAAAAATAATTTATATTTTTGAATAGATGAAGTTTTTTTTTTTGACAAAAAAGTGAAAGGACATTTTCTTATGGTATTAAAATTTTGACTGATTACACAGTTAATTAGTGAATCTTGGACAAGTTAATAGGTTGAATTTTATGTTTTTTTCTCATTACTAATTATAAAATAACTTTATTTTGAATTATTCATAATTCAATCATGATTTGAATATTGACTATTGAATCATTTTCTTGGTGAGTTCAATGATCATTTTAGATGTCAAAACCCTTCATTTTCTAGGTATCCCAGCCTAGTTTAAATTATAAACTTTAACATTTCATTTTGTATTTTATTTTAATTAAAAAATAAAAAAATTAACTGAATCTCTTCTCACTAAAATTTTTTTTTTTTTGGATAACATACTAAAGAATTTTTTTTAACTTATATATCTCCCCTCTACATTACATAGGAAACAAATATTTTGTTCAAGTTCATATTCATATTGTTATCCTCTAAGTAAATACCGGATCTAATTTCATAAATTCATATTTATGATACTAAGAATATGTAGTTCGCCATATTGATAATTTTATGCTGATTTCAATAATGAGTGAGCATCCTTAACAATGAAAACTGGACTATCTATCCGTTTTTAAAAAATCATTATTAAAATATAATTTAAATTTATATTATTATTCTATTAAGATAAGAAAATATTAAAATTTTGGTGATAAAATTAAATATATTTAAATTTCATCATTTTAATAAAAAAATAAATTTATTATTTAAGAATCAAGATGAGCATATCAAATAAAGTAATGAACACCAAGGAAAGCCTAGTCAGTTGAATGAAACGACATTTTCAAGTGAATTCAATTAAATTTTTTTAATTATAAAGACCAAACTAAAATAATAAGAACCAAGAGAAAAGGTTTGTGTAATTTAGTAGAAAGTTTCCCCGTGACCAATCATTATATCAAGAGATAAAATTTGATAAAAAATATTTTTTTATTTAAAAAAGTAAAATATTTTTAACTGAATTTTACTTTCAATAAAACAATTACTATTTTTCAACTAACTTTATCTTTTTATATTTATCCCTATTGAATATCCTATAATAAATGTAAAATCATTATTGATATGGACACTTTTGAAAAAAAATAATTATATTTCAAAAGACTAAAAATACCTTATATTTTTTAACATCCAACTCCTCAAAAAATACCATACATTTTTAAATGAAGGGAGTACTGACTAATAAATTTTCTCTCAATTGAAATTAAATTAACATTGTCTCAAAAAACAATATTTCCATTCAATATTATAAAACATTTTTCTAAAATACTATGATAAAATAAATAAGATATTTTAGATCTTCCAATATGTAATTAGAAATGTTTTACCAAAAATATCATTAATTAAGTATGCATTTAATCAGGTTCTATGATAGAAATATCATATTAAATAAAAATAAATATAAAAAAGTGTTTAATTCTAAATATAATCAACTAATCTATTAAATATATAATGAGATTAGAAGCGCCTTATAATACCGAACTGAAGGAATATTTAGATTAATAATTTTTTGATATTGTTGTTGGGACAGTAACGTTGGAAGAATTGAATGATTTTAAGATTGATTAAAAATTTGAGTTAAATGCAAGTGGCGTTCCTGTTTGATGAACACGTTTGTGTGAGGAAAAGTGGGATGACTTTTACTGAGTGTGGACCAATCAGGACGAGCGACGGGCCATGGAAACAGAATTCAAGTGAGAGAGAGCGCAGTGGAATATTACAATCACTACAGACACCGCAATGACGTCATATTGCGTTGGCAAGGCTCCCGAGTTGTGAGTTCACACGCCTTTTTCCTGCGAAACTTGCGGGGATCACCTTTAACCAATCATGTCCCGCCACGTTGCGTTCAGTTTTCGCTTTTGTTCTTCACCTTCCTTAGTGCACGAACTTTGTGACTTTGTGTCGGGTGTCTGATCTTAAAATCGGGAGAATAATAAAAGGATCTTCAATTAATTTAAATTAAATTATAAGTGTTAAATTTTGAGAAATTTATAAATTTATTTCTTAATTTTATAAATATGTTGTGATAAATTTAAAATTTATTTTTTAAATTTTAACATAATTAAAAAATAAAAATTTATTTTTTTATTAAAATTTAAAATACAAGTTATAAATTCAACACAACATAATTATGAAATTAAAAAATTAAATTATAAATTTTTAAAATTTAATATTTAAAATTTAATTTAAATTAATTAATTTTTTTAAAAGTTCTCTATCTTCTCCCCTTAAAAATTGTATGTCAAGGTACACCTATTTTTATTTTTTACCATGAAATTGAATTCTCATCCAACACAGCGTAAAAATACGATACACTGAACACCTAATACAAAGAAAAGGCAAAAACCTTAAAAGCCGCAGAAGGTACACCTGTTTTAACTTTGGGATATGACAATAAAATTCTAGGAAATTACATAAATCATATTTAAATTTTTTAAAATGTTATAATTTTTTTAAGTTCCTAAATACTTTTATAATATTAATAATTTTAAATTAAATGATTAAATTACTTTTTATTTAAAATAAGAAAATGGTAGGTTAACATGAGAAACTGTGATTTATTATTCAATTATTATGATTTATAAAATAAAAGCTGTGATTGTTTAAATAAAAATTATTACTAATTGTTTTTAAAACTTGATTTTCAGCAATAAAATAAATTTTAAGTAAATAATTATAATTTTTTATTCAATTCTTATTATTTATATAATAAAATTTGTGATTACTTGAACAAAAATTATGATTGATTATTTTCATAACTTAAATTTCAATAATAAAAGAAATGTCATGAGAAAAATTTTGATTTTTTGTTTAATTTTTGTGAGTCATAAAATTAAAGTTGTGCTTGCTTAAATAAAAGATATGATTGGGATTGATTATTTTTAAAACTTATTTATCAATCACAATAAAAATTTCACATGAAAAATTGTGATTATTGTTTAATTTTTGTTATTGTTTAAACAACAATTATGATTGAAAAAATGAAATCAAACTCGTTATTTTTTATCTTAAACAATAGGTAATTTAATCATTTAACCTAATATTATTAATGTTGGAAAGATATCTAAAGACATCAGAAAAATTATAATATTTTAAGGGATTTGATTGTTATTTATATATTTCAGTGGGATTTTGTTGTTATTTTCCCCTTAACTTTCTTTGTTTTTTCAAAGCATTTTCTAAGAAACTTAATTTAATTTATAGTGTACATATTATTTTAAAATAATTTACTTTATTTGGAAAAAAGAAAAGCAATATTGACAAGAAATACAACGATGCATCAACATGCACAAAAACCTTGAAAAAAAAAATTATTTGCACTACTTGTGGGCTAGTAGTATTGAGTTCCCTTTATTTTGCGGGAATCTTTTATTTATCATACAAGTAATTATATGTGTATTCTTGTCTTCCTCTTTTGCCAACCTATAAATTCTTACATGTATATCTTAAATAAAAAAAATTGCACGCCCACTATCTTTCTTTATAAGATTGATATAATAAGATATTTTTTGCAATTTTAGGAAGTTCAATAAAATATTTTAAATATATCCTTAATCAGTGTTTTAAGGCATTTGGTTTATTTAAAAAAATTTGGGATTATGCAAATCATTTGTACATTTAATAAAAAGTAGATTTTGGAATAAGCTAAAAAAAATAATTAAACAGCAGCCAAATTATTGGCATCCGTTAATTTTAAAACTATATCTTATATATTGAGTGTGACCTTATAATCTTAAAACATCCCCATCTTTTAAGCTTAGACGACCAGTTTGGCACTCCTGTACGTTACAAGCTCTTAGAATATAATTCTTTTTATTAGACATAGATGTTCTCATTAAAGACAATTATGCTTGAGACGCCATGGAACAATAAATGTGAGCACTTTTTTAATGAAAATTTAAAAATTAATTCATGAAATACTAATACCATTCACAAAACCTAATTTCCATTGGTCTCTTGGATCATAATTCACCTATCCATGACTTATTCTCAACCCCATGTAAGCTCAAATATTAAACCACAAATTCTTGCCTTGTAATTTAAACACCCAATGGGTTATCCAATATATATTTGTTGGGCCTTTTTTTAAAAAAAGTCTTCCTTAGTTGGGCCATGCTTTTATGGGCATTTGTTTAAACCTATTTTACAATCCTTAAAAACTTTCAACTTCTAAGCTCATATCTTATCTTCTAAGATTTGGTAATTTAAGACTATTTTTAATGGTGATATTTTCTAAATATTATTCTAGATTAATAAATAATTAAGAAAATTAATCCATAACTTCTTATACTTTTTAAATTTTAAATTAGATCCCTATAGTTTATGTATGTTTTAATCATTCCTTCATAGTTTGATCTATTAGATAATCATATCTTATCTTCTAAGATTTTTCCATTTAAGATGATTTTTTAATGGTGATATTTTCTAAATTTTGTTCTTGAGTAATAAATAATTGTTAAAATTAATCACCACTACTTTATTTTTTTTATTTTGAATTAGATCTCTATAGTTTATTTTATTTTAATGAATCTTTTTTAGTTTGATACATTAGAAATGTTAATCCCTGAAGATTAAAATTATTAATAAATTATTAATTTTCTCAAAATAAAAATACTTTTGAAGTTTGCAGAAAATTTGATTTAATATTTTTGGGCAAAAGTAAAAAAAAATTGATTCAATACAATGTTATACTTTTATTACCTTTTCATGAAAATTACATATGCGTGAAAAATCATTTAAAAAATATAACCTGATTGTATAAATTTCATATTATAAAAATTATATGATTTTAAAAAAACTGAAGTTTTTGTTTCATTTTTAAAATAAAAATTCAAAAATTTTAACTTTCAGAGATTAATAAATTTAATAGATTAAACTATAAAGACTCGATTGAGATAAAATAAATTATAAAAATCTAATTTAAAATTGAAGATATTATAAGGGCTTGCAGTTAATTTTTTCAAAATAATTTTACACAATATATCACGTGCATGAATTTAGGTCATGTTTTTCAAAAAGTATTTTGATGAAACATGCTACAAGGTATTTGGATTATTATAAGAACCTGAAATACTGCATTCTATTGCTGGAACATTAATGCAGCGCATGTGTCTTATTTAACTCTCAATTATTCCTCGCATGTGTACCTCGTGCTTTTCCTGCACCCTGGGGTCCGTTTCTTTGTTCTAGATTCTCTGTAAATTATTACATTTTTTACTTTTTTAACTGCAAAAAATGAGGGCGCATGAACCTGTTATTTAAAAGAATTTATAATAATTGTTAGCAAGAAAAAATGTGTGCTAGGCGTACTTGAGAGAGACGGTTTTTTCTTGTGAGTGAAAAGGAATTTTATTAGATAAAACTATATAAATAACGTGTACAGAAAAGTGAAAAACAATTACATCAAACTTTTAAAGATAAAAAAAGACCTATGAATATGAATATGATTCACAACGGCTCTAATATGTATTGAAAGGAAAAATTCATCAATAATCTCCTTGGGGGAATTGAAACACTAATGTTAATTTTCTAAAAAATTTAAACATGGGGGAATTGAAATGTTTCAGATAGCCATACAGTAAAATCCTTCTTATGAAAGTTAACAAACATATTAAAGGGTAGAACTTTTTTTCAAATATTTGTTGCAAAAGTACATTTTTTGAGAGCATGATTAATGCTATTCATTGAATCATGATAGAGGAAACATCATGAGTCATATGTCATCTTTTGATGAAGACATTTAATATTTGTAAAAAGCTAGCCTTTAATAAGTAACTAAAGAAAAGTTTGAATCCTTTGTGCTACAGGTAATTTCTAAATACTCTTTCATTTAGCCTCAACATCATTACATTCAATAGATTTAAAAGTTGTATAAGCTAATTTAACAGTAAACTCATCATCATTGTTAAGATGCCAAAAACAAGAGCGAGGAGGAGGGTCATTTACATTTATAGTTACACTTTTGATTTGATCTAAGACTAATTGTGGCAAGAGATCTTTAAAATAGTCCTCCTTCCATTGACCATTCTCATCAAGATAATTAGAAAGGATACTACTCATCATATGCTTTGGGATTTTAGCAAAGGAGAGATTCTTTAAACGGCTGTTATCCCCCACTCAAAAATCCAACTAGAACTTGATATTTTTTCCACAAGTCTACCCGATGAAATGATCATCTAGATCTTTTATCATGTTAGGTTTCCCAAATGCTAAGATACAAATTAAATATCAAAATAAATGAAAATGTTCATAATAATACAATCAATGTGAGCCAAGATCAATATAATTGTATAATGGGACTACGGGATAGGAAATATAATGAAAGGTAATGTCTCGTTTTGTTTATTGAAAATATTTAAATCTTTAAATAGAATGAAATCAACTTTAAAATATGTTTGGTATCATAGAAAAAATGGATAAAAAATGTTTTAAAGGTATTAATTAAATTAACTATCATTAGTTAAAGACAATACTACCCCTATCCACTTTCACACCATTTTTCATCTCTTCCTCCTTATCATCGCAGCCTCCTTCCTCTTTATCATAGGTGAAAACTCAAAACTCAAAACCCAAAATCAACATTCAGATTCAACATTGTGAAATCAGGTAATCAGTAAATATTTGGGTTTAGATTTATTCACAAACCCACAACTTCAACATTCACATTCATAAAATTTGGAGGGTGTTAAGAGAGGAACAAAGTCGAAGATCAGAGGCAACAATAGATTGAAGCAAGAAGAAGCAGAGGAGCTCGCCAACAGTGATGGTGAAGAAGCAAAGGAGGGAGACGCTATCAAAGTTGGTGGAGACGGAGCATATGGTGGAGGAGTTCAACGCTGTGCCCTTTTCGCCATTGGGAGTTGTTTCATGCGATTGCAGAATCATGAGATCATCGCTCTTTTTCTTCTTATGGGCTTATCCAACTTCTTAAATTGTATCCATCTCTATCCTTTATCAAGATGATTTTTCTTAAAACAATTATTATATATCATTTCATAAGATAAGAAAATAACGTTATTCAAGATTTATAAAAATTACAACTTAGGTTTTCATGCTTGGATTCTATGAAAGTATTAGCATGTGACATGTTAATAACTCATCAGGTGAAAATATTGGAAGAGAGACACATTTTGAACTTTTTTGCTCGTCCTTGTTATTGAATAAATATACATTTTCACTCTTAAAGTATTATCCAAAAAGCACTCAGTACTTTAATATTTTTATTGAAACAATTTTATCCTTAAAATGATTAAAACCAAACATTTTTGTTCTTTTTATCAAATTTTCAATGCTGACCTTTGAAAATATTAATTGTGAATCAAACGCTGACCATTAGAGAATTTGATAAAATTTGAAAAGGGCAAAAATGCTTCATGTTAATTATTTTAAGGATAAAATTATTTCAAAAAAAATGTTAGAATATTGGGTGTTATTCAAAGAATATTTTTAGGGCAAAAATACACATCTATCCTTATTTTAACAATAAAAACAAAATAGAAAATAAACTACTTGATGTGACTTCACGTAAAATTTGATCATCGATAAAATAAAAAAAATGAAATTGATAAAAATAAAATGGAGAAATTTGTTTTTCTTTTTTATTGGCCAGTCATGGATATTCGTTCTTCAATGCATAAAAATATAATAATTTGGAGATATTCTTTAAAATTGTACTTGTTTCTCAATTTTTGAACTCTATTCGAAAATATAAATTAATGTTGGAAAAAAATAAAATTTCAAAATAATATAATAAAAATAAAAAAATATAAAAAATGTAATATAATAACATAATTAGGGACAATTAAATCCAGATCCCATACAAAAAAAATTAATTATTATAAGGTTTATTGTCAATTAGTTGTTAATAGTCTTAGTTCAATTAGCAATAAGCCTTGTAGTAACTAATTTTTTTGTGTGAAACTTCAATGTAATTTTTTTAAATAATTATAGCTAGTCCCAATATTCATAAACTATATAGGATTGACATTTTCCAAATTTTGTGTGATGTGTTTAAAACTATATACATAATCTAAATTTATAAAGTGAAATTTATGGAAAAAAAAAATAACACTATTAGTTTATATCAAAAATATAGCTGCACAATTAGTTTCAGGAAGGTTATACAATTTATTCACAAATAATGTCCATAAAATAAAAAAAATCATAATCAAGTCTCTATAAGTCTAAATGTAATTTGAGGTTGGGATGGAAAGAAAATATTGCCCCTGTTAAAATAAATCAAATTGTAATTTATAACTATCTTATTTCTAATTCATAATTATCACTCCAAACGTTTTATAAATATAACTTCACATATTTAACAGTTAAATCAATCATGCGTTACTAATAATGTTTAATGTTAATGTTTGTAATTATCTCATCAACAATTTATAACTATCACTTTAATTTTTTATAACTATAACTTCATATATATATATATATAATAGTTAGACTTATCATACGTTATTAACAAGTTTAACACTAACTGTTTATAATTATTTTATTAGTATCTACAACTATCACTTTAATTTTACACTAATTTTATTCTTTATAACCTTTTTCCAATAATTGAACTTTATCTCTATTCTTTTTTTAAAAAAAGTGTATCTAATAGGGCAAATATTCAAACCTTTTTGCAAGCTGTAAAATCTCCTTTCCACTACCCTGCACCTAACGACTTTGATCACACAGTAGTCTGAAAAATTGAATAATGAAAGTTGAAATTTAAAGTAATGAAAACTTAAACTAAATAATAAAATCTTACTAGTTGATTTGGATAGGGTATTTATCATGCAAAGCGATTAGAACAAGGAGAAGTAGCGACGATCATAATTGATTGTGACGAGGAAGGAGTTGCTCATATAAAAACATCATGGATTATTGGATTTTTCCCTCAATCCCTAACAATTTCGTAGGAGAGGATTAGCAAAGAAAAACAAGACCGAGAGAGCATCAATCACAAGGCTTGGTGCAGAAGAAGAATGCAATAGAGCCGTCAAGAATGTGAATAGAGCAATTGTGACACTGAACAAAGCATGCATCATCTTTTTCACTATAGCCTAATGCATAAGGAAAATATTATACTTGCATACAAATCACAAATTATAATCAAATTTTAAAGAATTTGACTATAGCTTTTAATTTTTGTGGCACTTATTTATAAATAAATTATTTTCATTGGACTTATACATGTAATTTTTTCATTGGGTGTTTTTTTTTGGGTCATGTAGCCGCACAATTAGTTTAGGGAAAAGATAAAATCATAAAAGTGCTCTTTTCTATTTTAAATTTAGATAAAAAATAAATTGTGAAGAGATTATAATTGGATTAAACATTACTAAAGTATATCGTTGAAGGTTGACCAAAACGGATGGAAATTTGGTACTAGAAATGGGTACGGATCCCAAAATATATTTAAAAACAAATAAAAACAGAAAAGGTTGGGAGTGAACAAGTGAGGCACATGGAATGTGCTCTGCCACATGCCTCAATCCTTCCACCAGTTCCCTTCTTGGAAACACAAACACTTGCACCTCCCACTTTCTCTCCTTCTCTCTCATCCACATCTCACCTTTTTTTTTTTTTTGTCTTCTAATTCAAAGTTCTACTTTCATCAAATGCCATGGTTTCTCATCTTAACAATCCATTGGTATCATTAACAAATTTTCTCCAAACAAATGCTAAACATATTCTACTTTATGTTAAGGTTTATTTTAATTATTTCTAAATTTTTATTGATTTTCTTTCCTGAAATTTAGTCTATTAAAATAAATTGAACTTTTATACTCTCATAAAATTTACTTTCTTATGTTTAGTTTTATTCTATTCTAATTTCACATGGTTATACCAAATGAAACGTTTGAATGGTTTTTTTAAATATGTAATTGAATTATGAAATGGGTACATTGAGAAGTGAAATAAAAAAATTAAGAACAAACAACAAATGTTAGGTTGATTGGAAGAAACTTGATTCTTCTTAAATAAAATCAAACATTCATAAATTGTTATCTTGTGCATGCAACAAAAAAAATTATGTGACTCCATTCAATATTAAATATAAGACTTAGTTAACAAATTGATGTAGATTAAACAAAATTAATTTAGTTATTTGTTATTATTGTGTAAAAATGTGTATCACTTTCCTAGTTTCCTTAAAATACCTTAAAAGACAAAGTGATGAGCAAAATTATAAGTTAATGAGAATATTTTGAGAAAATAATATTAAATGGGAGAGAAAAATAATACTAAAGTGTTACATTTAGGATAAAAACATATTTCTCAGCTACTTTGTTTGTCTTTAAATATAAGCAAATTATAAATTTCTCACACAATTTAAGAAATTTAGCTTAGCTTAATAATCATGTCTCTTGTTGAATATTTTGAACTAAAATACCCTTGTTATTATTATGCTTAAGCTTAACTTTGTTCCTTACTCAACGATGCCCATTTAATAGAGAATTTTAATCATGATAGGAAAATTTGAAAATATGTCTTGAATGCGCAAGGAATAAATTTTAATATTGTTAGTTTCAATAGTGAGCAACTCCCGTACCCTCTCTAGTTCTAGAGATAAGATTTACTCTCTTCTAAGCAAATCGTAAGTATGGTTAAAAAAAATGCTCCATCTATTTAAAAATATAAGATATTTTTTTAAAAGTCACATATTAAAAAATGTATAATATTTTTAATCTTTTAAGATATAATTATTATTTTTTAAAGTGCTCTTATTGATAATAATTTTATATTTATTATAGAATGTTTATAGAGGGTAAATATAAAAAGAAAGGATTAATTTAAAAATAAATAACTACTTTATTGAGGATAATATTCAGTTAAAAATATTTTATATTTTTAAATGAAATGAGCATATAATTTTATATAAAATTTATAAGATACAAAATTTAAAAATAAAAATATGAAAGGACTCTTGGGGCGCCAACAAATAATAAGAATAGAGAATGTATGTGCTAGTATGAGTGTCCGTAATTTTGAACAGCAAGGATAAAGTGATATACTAATATTACTAGCAGTAGCAGAGGTAAGAATTAGAGGAAGCAGCACTAGGAACATAAGATAAAGCAGGTGGGGCCCGAGGTGTGGGGCTCAAGGTGGGGTAGCGTGGAAAGTGCCAGGTGGCAGAGAGAGAAGGAGTCAGTGAGTGGGAGATGATATGCTATGATCCCAAGCAAAAAGGCAAAGGAAGGAAGAGAGAGAGAGAGAGAGAGAGAGAGAGAGAGAGAGAGAGAGAGAGAGAGAGAGAGAGAGAGAGAGAGAGAGAGAGAGAGAGAGAGAGAGGGGGGGGAGAGGCACATGGGTTGGTGTTTCCTTCAAGGGATTCATGTGATCACCACATGTGTTTTTGTGTCCTCTGGGTCCCACCATTTTACTTTTCCTTTTTTACCCCTACTATTCTCCCTCCCTACCCTTCTCTTTTGCTTTCCTTTTCTCTCCTTTTATTTTTACCCCCTTCCTCATTTTGCCTATACACTAATTCAAAACTTTTCTTCTCAATCTTAAGCTTATTTTTTTACTGGAATATCTGATGTTTCAGGCATATCTCATGTCAACCTAATTTACGAAAAAATAAATATAAATAAATAATAAATATAATTTATTAACTTGAGACAATTAAAAGAGAAAAACAATATATGACAATGTTCCCTTTACTTCTTATTATAAACACTTTTTCTTAAAAAATGGATTATCCTTATAAAATATTAATTAAGCTTTTTTTAACATCATTCCCGTTTAAAATTATTAGTTATGAGAAAGAACATAATAGAAATTAATTTTTTTACTTAGATACAGATAAATTAAAAATTTATTATATTTTCAAATAACATTAATAATAATTTAACCATTTATTTTAAATTTTGCTAAAATAGGTCGATCCCAAAAGAAGTGCATTGCAACAGGAGATGGAGAGGGAAGGCATGGGTCATGACTCATGACCGAGCCTCCAACCGAAGGCATGGTGGCTAATTGCGAAGCCAAGACCGCTGGTGGGACCAGCTTCGTTGGCAACTTGGCATTGACATTTCTGGAGCTCCACAATAATTTAACCCTTCACTTCCTCCTCCTCCTCCTCCATCTCTCTCTTTCTCTCTCACCACCACACTTCCTCTCTCCTCATTCCTCTGTGTCTATGGAAGAACCACAGAATTCAGAGCAAACCCACATTCCCATACTCACATTCCCCTCAAAACCAGACAATGCCTCTGTCCCCCACATCCCCACAGGAGATGTCTCTCTCCGGCCACCCCACCATCGGCGCCGCCGCAGCAGAGACCAACCCTCCACCGCCACCAGCAGGAAGAAGACAAAGACCAAGACGGTAAACGAAGATGATCAGAAAGTAGAAGATCACGAGGACGAAGAAGAAGAAGAAGAAGAAAGGGAAGAGATAGAGAAGAAGATTGAGGCATTACAGAGGATAGTGCCAGGTGGCGAGTCCTTGGAAATGGACAAGCTGTTCGATGAAACTGCAGGTTATATAATGGCGTTGCAGTACCAAATCAAAGGCTTAAGAGCTCTCTCCAACTTGTTCGAGAGGTTAGAGAAAGAGAAGTCCAAACTCGGTGGTTGATCATCATATTGCTCACAACAGACCAATTAGTTAGGTTTTTTTTTTTTTTTTACTCGTTTCCTTTTCTTAAATTATCGTTTGATCTTTTACTACTTTTCACTGGGATCAACGAATATCCGATCTCCCATCCCAAGCCTTCAAATTATTTTTTTAGATTTTGAACAAGTTATAGTTCTTACTATGTTTTAACTTGTTAATTAAGAAAATTACATAACGAGTGATTGGATTTAAGTTGAGAAGTTTTTTCTCAAGTGTAAGTGGATTCAAACATGAAAAGTATTAAATTTAAAAGTTAACACTAATATATAATAAAATAGGAAGGATTTGTAAATTCAAATATTGAAAGTTTTCGGTTAAGATTTGATGTTTTTTTATTATTCTTTTCTTGTCCATTGATACTCTTTGGTGACACTTCCCAGCTAAATGGGTTTACTGCTTCACATGGTTAGTGTAAGCTATGGATTTATTAATTAGAGGATGTTGTGATTTCATGTTGTAGGAATCTTACTCAGACGGCTCTGTTTCATAATGAACTGTAGTGGAATAGTGATAGTGGGAGTGTGTGATTTTGGGAACTGTTAGTGAAAGAAAAAATTATTTTATTTTTTTGGGTGTTATTTATTTTTTTGGGAAAATAAATAAAATAAAAAAATAGAGGTTTGATTGCAGATACATGAATGTGGGCTGTTGGGAGGTGGGGCCAAGGTGTTATGTCTATAATCTGAATGGCAGCATGAATTGTGCAAAAGTTGCACTTATAGACATTAGTGGTGCTGTGTTTCAATACATCTTTTAATGATAACATGCTTTCAACTCTTGACTGAAGAGAGAGAATCAAGCTTCACGCATTTGCTTCAAAGCTTCTTGTTTTGAGGCAAGATTGATTATTTTGACATGTTTGCATGCATGTAAAGCTGAAATTTGTAATTAATTGTTTCTTCTTTTATAATTTTTATATGGAGGAGCATGACAATAAACTTTTAAAATGAGAAATTTCTAACAATTAAGCCTTTAATAAGATTCTCTGAGAAATGAGTTAAATATATTGAATTTCAATTACAAATTAAAAGTTATATTTAAAGTTTAAATATCTTATTTACCATTAGAATTCCTAAATTTCAAAAATTCAGACACCAAGCCTTCTTGTTACCAAGTTTGATTATTTTGAGGCATTTGCATGTAAAGCTAAAGTTTGAAATTAATGAATATGCTATTAGTGAGTTATATTTAAGTATTCTTAAATTTAAATAAGAACAAATTTAAATAAGATTAACTAAATAATTTTTTATTCACAACATATTTTTTTAATTTAAAGTTAAAAGAAAATCGAAACAAGCGATTGAAATCTGATTTGATGAATCAAAAAGTATTTTTAATCAATGACAAATCTTGTCTTTAAAGTCTCTAGCTAGAGTCAAAGTTTAATTGTTAGGGTCCTAATTAGATGTAGGTGTAATCTATAATATATTAAGTTGATTTAATTTAAATATTACAAGATTTAGTCTCGCAAGTGGTGAGGCACATGTGGAGCACATGCTTCCCACCTGTCCAGTTAAAAGTTGAAATAATTCACTCAATAATTGTTCTTTTTTTTTTGGCAAATATATGCTGACCTCATACATGGAATCACCGTTGGAAAAAAGTAAACGAGGTTATGGACTTTATTTAGTGGATCTAAATCATACAATTAAGAAAAAATCGAATGTATTATATTATCTTGATTACAATTACAATTATAATCATCCCTATTCTTTTTTTTTTTGTTGATAAAATTATCTCTAAAATTTTAAGTATCTTGGTTTGAGAGGTAAATGGGAGGCTGATGAGAGAGGAAGTAGTCCCAGTTGCATTCAATTCAATGCATGAACAATCCATCAGTTTCATTAAATTGTACAGTACCTATTTTAAAACCCAACCAGAGAGAGGAAGTTCTTACAGTAAGGTATTGTGGGCTCCACATAATATATAGTTTCCATATTATTTATAAATAATTTTTAATATATTTGATTACAACTAATATAAATTTTAAAATTTATTAATTCTCTCTAAAAATTAAATAAGTTTTTAATTTTGTTTTTATTAGATATATACATTTTAATAACTGATATTTACAAAATCAATTTTTTTAAAAAAAATCTTATCTAAACATCATTACATTTTGTTAATTAATTTTTTCATAATTAACTTTTTCCAATCAAAATCCAAACACAATGCCTATTGTGTGTGACTGCTATTACCAACCGTGCATGACCTCATGGATACCTTAAAAATATTTTCAACATATTTATTTAACGCAATTATATATCTTAAGATTCAAATTTAAAACTTCAAGTTAAATTAATTTAATCTCCTTGAACAGTTCAACAAAGTTGATTACATTTATTTTTCTTTCCACTCATATTTCAGGCCAACTTAGGAATAATCCAGGTGTTGTTAACTATGCCTGGTTAGAAGGAATCAAGGAAGGGATGATTCAATTTGGGAGTTCAAATTTTATGAATGGAAAAAAATATTTTAATATTATTTTTACTTGAGTTGATTAATATTTAAATCTGACTTATAACACTAGATATTAAATACAGACGTGTAATAGGTGTTAGAGGGAGGGGGAATGAGCAGAGCATTACTCCCCCATTTTTAAATATAAGTAAGTTTTATTAACCAACCTACACAGTTTACAAAGTTTGTAAATCTTAATTATCATGTCTAAAATTAAATAATTTGGACTAAAATGTCCTTGTGATTGATAAAATAATAAGTTTCTGTATTACTTTACTAGCTACTACATACATTTTATGTCAGAAGGTATAATTGCATGAATGGGAATGGAAGCGAGGGCAGCTACATTCACTGTTCGCACACAGCTCTTGCATGGGAAGATACATTAAGCTCAGGCCTCCACAAATATACTGTTCACTTGCTTGCTTCTGTTCTTCACTGTGAGTGTCAGTGTGCGATTTTCTTCATTTTTAGATTCTCTTCGTATCCCTTTTCTTTCTTCTTCCTAATCTTACCCTTTTCTTATGTGTAAAATTTATCCAAAAAAAAAAATCTGACTCGATGAATGATTATATGTATATGAATTTAATCTTGTTTATTATTCTCAGTCATTTGCTTTTATATATTTTCTCTCACCTTTTCTTCCTTCGCATGTACATGCCTTTAGTTGATTTTTCATTTTACAGATCGTGTCTTTAAAAGAAATTTATATTTGAATTGAGTGAGACCCAATTAGAGAGAAGCTTTACCTTTAAAAAAAAAAAAAACACACACACACACACACACACACAAATCTCAAAGTCATTGTTTTTGTTTTTGTTTTCGTTGGACGTCAAAGTCACCGGTTTGATTCTAAGCCATAATGCGTTATATGCATTATGTTCTATGTACAAAGATTAAAGGAGAAAGTGATCTAAAAATGTTTTAAGCAAATATGACATGCATTTTGTTTTTTCACCCGCTCTTTATTCTTATAATCCCTTCACATATATACATTTTTCTTTGAAGGCCCTTCATATATATATATACATAGCCTACAAATATTAACAGTTAAAATTATTTTACAAATAATTCAAATTAAACGCGAACTACTCTTATATTATTAATGTTTTGATGACAGATAACTCATTATTAGAGTTTTGTTTTTTGATATGGTTAGAGTTTTTGCTTTCATATTGTTATTTCTTTGGGTCAAATTTGAATATTATCTAGCATAATTGGGGATAATTCTTCCAGAGACTATTTTTACATTTCTACATACTCGAACTCAAGATTTTCTGTTTAAGTGGTTATTGCATATTCCAGTAGGACCAATGCCTGTTGTTAACTGATCATTAGAGTTAATTAGACGTAAAATTAAAAAAACCATCATAATTTGGAAAAATTAATTATTTGTATTCATGTAATCTTAACTCAATTGTAATTTAGTTTATAAATTTTGATTAGTTATAACTCAATCTTTATAATTTTAACTCAATTATAATTCAAGCCCACAAACTTTAACTCGGTGCAATTTAGTCCCCATAATTCTTATCATTTAAAATATTAATCTTTATATTTTAGAAAATAAAATAATAAAGATTAAAATTATTTTAAACTTTCAACAACAACAAGCCTTTATCCCATCAGGTGAGGTTGGCTACATAAATTGCAAGACGCCATTATGCTCTATCATTTATCAAACTTTTAAAAATATTATTAATTAAGAGATCGCGTTCAACAACTTTTAAAAATGTTCTATTAGGCCTTTCTCTACTTCTCTTAACAGAATTCAAAATTATATGTTTCACTCTTCTTATTAGTGCCTCCTGCGGTCTTCTTTATACATGCTCAATCTTTATAAAAATTAAAATTTTTAGTAATTTAAAATATTAGTCCCTAGGTTTCAAAATAATTTTAATTTTTATAATTTTATTTTCTAATATCAATATTAAAATTATAAGAATTGAGTTGTATTGAGTCAAAGTTTAAAAATTAATTTATAATTGAGTCAAAATTATAACTATGAGTTACAATGAGTCAAATATTAGTTACTAAATTATAACTAAGTCAAAACTATATAAATTAAATGATTATATAATTGATTTTGTTTTATTGTTATAAGAATTGATGTTTTTGTAGAATATATTTTGAGAATAAAAAATAATAAAAATTAGTGTTTTTTGCATTTTCTCTTATTCTCTAAAGCAATAATTTCAAAATATTTAAAAGATGTTTTATTTTTTATTCTCTAGAATAATATTTAATTTTTTTTATTTTTTAAAATAATTTTTAAAATACATTACTAAATAAATTTTTTTTATTCTAAGGACTAGAAAATTGTTTTTATAAGAGCTTGTCAAACAAGCTATATTATTTTTTTAACATTTTCTATAAACTGGGGGGCCTAAACTTCAATCGACAGGACTGTGATGACATACTGGGCTCAAAAAGCCCAGAAACAATGGGCTTCTGAGTTGTCCGATTCCTACCTATCCTGTAATGGTTCGATGCGGCGGGTATGGTGACCGCACTGTGAGTCTGCAATAAAGCTTCAAATCTGAACCGTTGTATGTTCCGATTCCATCTTTTTTCCATTCGAGCAGCGTGAAAATGAAAAAGTCGAGATCTTTTTAAGCCAAATACCACAAACCCTAGTCGTGCGAATCCTGCGCTCTCCAAAAAGAAAGGTGCTACTTTCTTCGTCGCTTTCCTGGAACAAGTTCCTTCTTCTTGATTTTTCTCCCAAGTCCCTGAACTCGTCGCTGCTTCATTCTTTCCGTCTACTTCGGACTGTGCCGTGTAATTTTCAGGGCTTTGTTTTGCTCTATCTTCAACTATTGTTTATTGTGCTTTTTTTCTTTTAACTTGCAGGTTTTTAACTCTTGGTTAATTCAGCTTCGCTGATCGAGGAATTCGATTGTTTTTATTGATAATTTTCCGGGAAACATAACGTGGTAGTTTTTAAGTTTGATCGTTACTTCTTTTCTTTTAGGATTAGCTATGGCGGATGACATGGTTGCCAATGGCGTCGATCAGTCTGGGGATGGTTTCTTTGATGCCGATCAAAGCGGGAGGGATGCTCGTGCTGCGGAATTGAAGAAGAAAATCGAGGCATTGGAGCGTGAGAAAGATGATTTGGTGAATGAATATGCTGGGAGGAAGGAGCTAACCCAGAAATTGACTCTGGAGATTGAGGACCTGAGAAACGGTAAAGCTGAGTTGTTGAAGAAGGTGGAAGAAATGGAGAAAGAGGTCGAAGAGTTCCAGGAGTCTAGGAGGGTGGCAGAATCTATTGCGAAAAGAGCATTTGACCTGGAGACTGAGGTGACTAGGCTTCAGCATGATTCTATTGCTGAGATGAGCGCTGCTGAAGAAGCTAGAGCAGAGGCAGATGAATTGAGGAGGGCTTTGGCAGACAAAGAATCAAGGGTTGGAAATCTCGAAAGAGAAGTTGAGGGTTTGAAGAAAACAAAGGCGGAAAGTGAGGTGAAAGTGAGGGACTTGGAGAAGAAACTCGGGGTTCTGGAAAAGAAGGAAGTTGAGGAAAGGAACAAAAGAATTAGGATTGAAGAGGAGTTGAGAGAAAAAATCAGTGAAAAAGAGAGGGAAGTTCAAGATTTGAAAGCAAAGACTGCTGAGTTGGAGAAGGTAGTAGTTGGCAATGGATCTGAAATGGAGAATTGGGTTGAAGAGAAAAAGAATTTGGAGGAAGCATTGAGGGAATCCGAGGACAAAGCAAAAAGAATGGAATTAAATATTCTCCAGTTACAGCAAGAGGCGAGTGAAGCCGAGGATGTAATCGGTACACTGAGGGAGAAGGCATTTGGGGCGGTCAATGGGCGTGTAAATGGCCTAGAAGTTGAAGAGAAGGGGTTGAAGGGATTGAAACTGCAGTGGCCATTAGTGGCAGCGGGTTCTACGGGAGCTATTGCTGCCGCAGCTGTTGTCGTCTATGTCTTTTATGGGAAACGTAGGTGATTTTTTGCGGTCACATAGCGGTTAATGTCTAAAGAGGCATATGAATGGGAAGATGAAGAATGGAGGTTAGGATTCACCTATTTCATTGTCGCGAATATACTTCAGTTTTGATAGGGTAATGCTTTTCTGGCTTTGTTTTTTTAGCCTATGAGCTTTCTGATTTATATTAAAGTTGGCAACCTCGCATACTTTTTGTTGGGTTCTTAGTTGCTGCACCTGATTCTATCTTAAGCGGTTTGAACTAATAAAGATGATGTTATAAGTGTGTGTTTAATAAATTACATTAGTTTCCAAGTTGGGATGATGCGTTTGTTTCTGTTTAATATGCTATTTACTAGCTTCAAACTTCAATAATGATGGCAGCCAGCAAACCTAGACTCTTTGACCTTGTCTCTTGTCTGACGTTGAGCTTAGCTGAAAGTTGTCAACAATCATATCATCATCAACCTCGGTCAATTACTTCAACTATGAAGTTATATTTCTTCTCATTATGAAATGTGGAGCGCTCATGCTGTTTGTAGGTTACATGTAGAACGATGCTATTAATCACATTTGAATTTGATGGCTGGATGATGATTACGGTTATTTTTTTCTTTTCTGCTGATCAGTTCTGGTTTTTACTGTCTTAGATTGTATTTTAGGTTCTTTATTCTTTGGATTCTCAGTTGTAAAGTCAGTTTTTAATTCTTATTCGAGTCATTGTGAGTTTTTGCCATTTGGATTGAGAAAAGCTTTGAGTTTTAGCTGTCTCCTATTTGCTTAGACCTTCATTTTCTTGCCGTTGGGTTTTGAGAGTAAAAGTTGAGTAGGTTTAGTTTTGTTGATTATGGGTGTTTGCTTCATTTGCTAGGCTTATTTCAGAACTGATTGTCCGCCACATTTATTGGCATTGATAATAGGGTTTCCTTTTGTTTCTGTCTTGGCTAGGATTTCTCGTAGTTTTAAGTCTTAATAGTAACATTGTCATCTTTGATCAACCTTGACCTTACTGTCTAAAGGCAGTGGATAACGATAGGAACTTGTCTGTAGAAATCCTTTTCTTATCAAGAGAAAAAGAGAGAGGAAAGGATACGGATTTTCCAAATAGAGGAGTTGGCTTTTATAGGCCCTCAAATTTATTTGTTGTTAATCTGAAGTCCAGCTTCCATATTTAGAATTCAATACATCAGCTAAAACATGCTGGGTGTTATTAGGATGAATGGAGTGTGACTGGTTTATTTGAGTCAATTTTCGAGGATAGTTTATAATTTGATCCTCTTGTCTGTATTCAAAATTATTTTACCCTTTATGATTTAAAATGTGGCGCAGCAAAGATGCTTTTGTTAAGTGGAAATGGCTGGCTATTCTTTGATTTTTAAAGCTTCTGGATGGAAAATAATTAGATCAGGAGGGTTACATATTTGGACTAGACAATGCTTGAATTTAAAATAATTGGTTATATTGGATATCAAATAATTATGTGTTTAGTGGAACCCTTTTAGGATCTGTTCTCTTACCAATTAGTTGCTTGTGGCCTTTGTAGTTCACGTCCAAATGCAATTGAACAGTAATGTAATACTCATTTGAGATAAGTTTACTTTCTTTGCCGTTAAAATTATCACACGTCCTCCAATTTTTCAACAATTGCAGTTCAACTCCCTTTCGTTTTGTATTAGTCTAATTTGCCAATAAAATCTACGACGAAAATAAGTTTATCACATTAGGGAGAATTGGTTATATGAATTGTATGATGTGCTCTGTTATGGGTCAAACTTTTGATAATATTATTAATTAAAAAGTTTCGTTTAACAATTTTTTTGAGTGTTATTTTTGCATGTGCGCGCATATGTGTAAAGATAAAATTTGAAATGAAGATATGTGAAAAAAAGTAAGTGTAGCATTTATTGAGAGAAAAATCATATAAAGTCATTTGAGATGTTTTGGATGTGTATGGAGAAGATCACAAGAAGCATTGGCAAGAAAAGTGAAATGGATAATTTGAAAATCGATAAAGGGTTAGAGGAAGATCAAAGATAACATTTATAGAAGTTGTTAGTTTGGTTAATGATAAAGCACAATAACATCATGTAATTCATGTAGAGATGGGAAATGAGTGGGCCTAACCTTGATGAGTCTAGGTTCTTGAGCTTGATTTCTTGAAAAATGGTCGTCTTTTGAAGTTTGATCCTTATTTGAAAGGCTTTTGAAGCTTAATCTTTATTTAAAGAGCTTTTGAAGCTCGACGTTTATTTAAAGAGTTCAAAGTCGAGTCAGTAAGCTCATTTTATTTTTCAGATATTCAATAAAATAAGTAAATATAAATCAATATATAGAATTTTGATCA
Organism: Prosopis cineraria; assembly: GCF_029017545.1. Lineage (NCBI taxonomy): Eukaryota > Viridiplantae > Streptophyta > Magnoliopsida > Fabales > Fabaceae > Prosopis > Prosopis cineraria. The sequence continues at coordinate 44,789,589 of NW_026555333.1, forward strand.
ATATTTTCAAATGAAAATAAAAATTTTGAATCTAGATTAACCTTATTAAATTTGATAAATACAAAAACTAGTGTATCATAAAGTATAACATTAATCCAAATTAAGAAATAGATTTTATAAAGTAATCATGTTCTAAAAAGTTAATAAAATAGTTGTCAATATCGTGTTAAAATAAATGATAAAAGAATCAATATCAATCATTTTAACAACACAAAACCTCAACTAGCGTCAATTTTTTAGGGAACATGGTTGCTTGGGCTTTAGCTTTTTTTTTTTTTTTAGGGCCAATCAGGGTTGAGTTTTGAAGCTTGATTTTTTTTTAAAAAGAAAAAACATATTTTTTGGCCCTTACAATTTGCTTGTGTTTTATTATAGATTTCTGTACTTCTTTTTTCAGAGTTTTGGATATGTACACTTTCATTTTTTTGTGTTTTAGGTTCCTAAATGAACAAAATGAACAAAGTATAGAGACTTTGGATAAATGTTAAATGTGAAAATTGAAAGTGTAAGGACCCAAGACACAAAAAAAAAAAATGCAAAGACTTATAGCAAAAAAGGAGCAAAGTGCAGGGACCAAAATATATGTTTTTTCAAAAAAAAAAACTCAATTTTTCAAGCTCGAATTTTTATTTAAATAAGATCTCCAAGCTTAACCCTCCAAGCCCGGCTTTTATTTTTTACTTTAAATTTATCTAGCCGACCCACCTATTGAGATAAGGTTTGTTGTTGTTGTTGTCCTTTTTGGTCTTCCTTTACCTCTCTTTATAGGTTCAAAATTGTTGTTCCACTCTCTTCATTGGTGCATTTTATAATTTTTTTATACATATTTAAAGCATCTCAAATGATTTTATACTATCTTTATATATATATATATATATATATATAAGGCTTAATTTGAATGGAGGAAATATTGAGAAGAAAATAGGAAGAAGAAAAAAATAGAAGAACATGATTTTTTTTTTTTACTCTGGTTGAAAGTTTTCAAGTTTAGTTTTCTTTTCTTCCTATTTTTTTCTTTTCGTCCCGTCCAAACTTGCATAGATTAAATGAAACAGCAGCCAAATAATAACAAAGTCCAAAACATGGAAAGAAAAAAAACAGAAAGCAGAAAAGAACAAAAGGGAAATAAATTGAACTTAACATAACATTATAAGGCCAATCAGCCAATTCTGAGACATATAAAATGAAACATAAAATTTTTTCAAAATAAATATAGTTCCTTTATTAAAAAATATAAGACATTTTTAATTTAATTTTACCTTATAATAAAGTAGTTATTTATTTTTAAATTAACTCTATTTTTTCATATTTATCTTTATTTAATAGGGTGTTTCACCTTAAAAAAATGTAAAGTAATCTATTCAATAGGGATTTTTTTTTAAAAAAGGTAATGATTATGCTTTAAAAAAGTTAAAATGTTTTATATTTTTTACAAAAAGAGTGTATATATATATATTGAAATGGAGTGAATAATTACTGATAATATAGATGATAAAGTATGCTATGAAATATAACAAGTCAGTTGTAGAAGAAAAGCAAATAAAGAGCGTCAGCTTGCAAGGCCAAGTTTTAGGGGGAGAATATGCTTGAATTAGATGAGTCGTTTGGTCTAAGCATTTGGGAAATAATGTTGCTCTTAATGGCAACAAAATAAGCGTATGCTTTTTGGCCCCCTTGTAAAGCCAATAATTGAAATTTGCCTTTTTGTTTTATTGGTTTTAGGAAGAAAGCAATTGATTGAAGCTTTTCCTTTCATGTTTTGACCAGGATTTGCTGCTTTTCCTTTAAAACATGTTCCTTTCAGCAATTAAATAGACAGAAAATAATGTTTTAATTATCATACGATTTTGTTTACGGTAGATTTTTGAAAAAATAATAATAAAATCTTTTAAATTATATAAATGATAATTTCATCTATTAAAATATTATAATTTCATTTTAGTCCTTAAGAATTTTTATATCAATAAATTTTAAATTAAAAAGTTCATTTTACCTTTATTGATAAGTTGTGAATTTTTGTTCATGATTCTTTAAATAAAAGTTGTTATTTTTTAAATAAAATTTGTGATTAAAACTTATTATTTTAAAAAGGATTAATATGTAATTTGAACCTTGAACTATAGGTCCATGGGCTATTTGAACTCTAAATTTTAAAAAAGTGTATTCTAAATTCTAAATAATTAAAGTTGGGACAATTTCACCCCACCGTTAACTTTCAACAAACGTTCGATACATTCATTTAAAAAAAAATTACACTTTAAGCCTCCACTTGATAGACGCTTGTTGAAAGTTAATTACAAGGGCAAAATTACTTCAACTTTAATTGTTCAAGGTTTATAATGCATATTTTTTAAAATTTAAGGTTCAAATCGCCTTTAGACTTATAATTTAGGGTTTAAATTGCATATCAACCTTTTTCTATTTTAAAAAATATACTCTAATCATTAATAATTCAATAGTAACAAAAAAAGTATATTTTACATATTATATCAATTTTTAAAAAGATTTTGAAGGAGTATGTAAGATTCTTAGTTTGAATTGATCAATAAAAGTGAAAATTTATAAAATATAACCAAATGCTTTTATAATAAACAAAGAGACAGAGAAAAAAGTATATGAAGAGAAATTTATTTTAAAATTTTTCTTTAACAAAGAACAATAATATATTTTTTTACCGATACTATTATGAAATTTCATTATACTAAAAAACAAACAAGAAAAAAAAATGAAAGTACATTTATAATAAAAGATTATGTTATACTCCTATTGCTGTCATTGATAGCTTATCAAAAGCCCACCCAGCAAAAATAAAAATAGTTAACTCAAGACTGTCTCATTCATACTCACCATAGTCTCCACCAAAAATTGCTTTACTCATTATTACAATTTACAGCTTTTTTATATAGTTTCATCATCATTATTTACCTTTTTCTATTCATTCTTCTCACATCCTGAAAAATTTGTAATATTACCATGGGTTAATATATAATTTGAACACTAAATTATAAGTCCAGGGGCGATTTGAACTCAAATTGTAAAAAGGTATATTCTAAACCTTAAACAATTAAAGTTGGGGTAATTTCACTCATACTGTTAAATTTCAACAAACATTCATCAAATTGAGGCCTAAAGTGCAATTTTTTCTAAATAAATTTGACGAACGTTTGTTGAAAGTTAATGATAAAGGCAAAATTATCCCAACTTTAATTGTTTAGGGTTTAAAATGCACCTTTTTAAAATTTAGAGTTTAAATCACCCTTGGAGTTATAGTTTAGGGTCCAAATTATATATTAATCCTTTTAAGAACTTATTTTTTAATAATAAAAACTATAGATGACGAGTTGTAATTTTTTGTTAAATTCTTGCGATTCACAAAATAAAATTGTCATTCTTTAAACAAAAAGTTGTGGTTGGAGTTTATTATTTTTAATAAAAGTAATATAATTTTTCACTTTAAAATTTATTGACATAGGAGTCTCTAGGAGCTTAAGTAAAATTATAGCATTTCAAGAGATCAGTTTATTATTTATATAACTTGAGAGGTTTTATTATCATTTTTCCTAGATTTTTTGTTTTCCTTTTTAATAAAATAATTTAAAATGAGAAAAAAATTCCAAGGTATTCCCCATTTTGGAGCTACAAACTTGCAATTTTTTTTAAAATGTAGGGATAATATAATTTTTAGTTTTTAAAGATTCTTTCAATTATCAATTTAATTATTGAATTTTGATTTAATATAACTCAATCTTTATAATTTATTGAGTTAAAAAATTACATACATTGAGTTATACAGAATTAAAAAATTATAAGAATTAAAAAAAAAGTTAACTACTATACATCATTACCCAGTATTTAGGATCAAATAGGATTTTAAAACTTTGTTTTATAATTAGGGATCACAAGTAATCTCAGTAACGATTGAGACTATATTGAACTCTTTATCAGTAAATTATATGGATAATTAATTATCGCGATTATCATCAGAATTTAAATTGAACCTACTAGCAAGAGGAGGAAAAAAGAAACTGCAAGAAAAGATAAGAGAATAAGATGAAATTAAAATACCAAAAAAGAAAAAGAGACAGCCAAATTACATAAAGTCAGGAAGAAAAAGTCACGATCAAATTCAATCCATTGCAAGTTGCAACACAAACATTAAAGAATGATACATAACATAAAAATTACATAAAGTCAGGAAGAAAAAGTCACGATCAAATTCAATCCATTGCAAGTTGCAACACAAACATTAAAGAATGATACATAACATAAAAATGCAGCAGCAGAGAAATATTTATGTAAAGAAATTCTCAGTTCAACACATTCACACTACGACTCAAATGAAATGAATATAATTCCCTTCTCAAAGTAAAACACACTCACTCTCACACCTGGAAAAATATGCCTCTCAATCTGACTCTGAAATCATCCATCCATGAGCAAAGAAGCTTTGCCCCTGAAAAGTCTGACATTACATCCAACGGATCATGCTCAGTGTCTTCTTTTGAAGATGATCTGCTCACTGCTATGCATGTTAAACATGAAAACTCAAGTTAATAAATTATTCATGAATGGAAACACTTCCAATTTAAAGTATTGGGACAATCTTATTTTTAATCCCTAAACTTTCTCTCAATTGTTGATTTAATTCTTAAATTTTGACTCAATACAATATAATTCAGTCATTATAATTTACTGAGTTAAAAAATTATAAGCATTGAATTATTTTAAGTCAAGGAAGTACAAAAACTAAGTTGTTTTGAATCAAAAAAGTATAGAGATTGAGTTACTTCAAATCAAAGTTTAGAGATTGAATTAACAATTAAGAACAAACTTAAGTTCCAAAAGTTATATGTTTCCTAAAGCATTTAAATCTTTCCTTTATTAGATGAATGTGAATTCTCCGAAATACTTCATAGGATAAAGTAGAGAGAGATAAACAAAATGATAAATCTCTCTCTTTTTTATATGACTATTTAATTGGGTCATATTTAGGCATTATCAAACCCGAGTGGAGGAATCATTTTCAAAGGTGTTTTCTACATTTAAACAAACTCAAGCCTAAGACTTTGTATTTAAATGGCCATATAGTCTCCTCTATCAAGACCAACCAATGCCTGTTGGTGTCATTTGGACGCATATAAACCCACATAAGTAGTACCTGCTATTTCAACAACTGACAACAAGAGAAGTAAATATAGCATTAACTCAGAACAGGGACGTATGCAGGGGGGCCCACAATTTGATTGGTCTTTTAAAAAATTTTGGGTATTTTTTATTTGGCTTATAAAATATGTACAAATTAGTCTTAGCCCCCCATATTTTAAATAGTGTTTATGCTTGCCCTCCTGCGTATTCATTTCTGGATTCTTCCCTGACTCAGAAAGCCCTGTTAGCATTTTGCGTTGATATATTGCAGCAAAAAGCAAATCCTCATCTCTCCGCTTGCCACAGATGTAATAAATCTGATGATCTAAAATCTCGCTATTTATCCTTAAAGTCATCGCTCAAGACTAACTGGATAGATCTCAAAAAATATCACATTTCTAGTGAGCTTGAGAAAGGAGGAATTGGAAGTTCCAAGTTGAATCAATGTAGTTATATATCATATTTCAGGCAAAAATCAATGTGCTTATCATTGTGGCAGATGTAGATCTTCAGATCTAGTTAAAGTCAAAATGTACAATTGATCAATTATCCAGAAGTATAGCAGTCAAATTCTTACAATTCACCATTTGAATCTCACAAATCTTAACAATTCACAAAGTCAATGATACAAAATTGATGGTTGAGCTAAAAATAGTTTTAAATCTTTAAATTCATAATTCCAATCCTAGTTCAGTAACAAGTCGCAAAATATTGCCCTCACCTTATCTGATCTATCACCGGCTTAGAATGTCAAAAATTCCACAGCAGCTTCTCCACCAAGACGCGTGTTCTTGTGGAGCCTGAGTTTCAGTGATTTGCTACACAGTAAAGATCATTGGAACATCATAGAATTAATGAAGGGGAACATTAAATTATCGGAAAAGCATAACACTGTCACAGATACAACAGCACATCAGACAAAATGTGAAGCAATCGAGTATAATTTGAAGTATCTCAACGTGTCTTGTATATGCAATACCTGAGATTCAGCGCTTGTAGGCATTTCAGTCTTTTCCTGCGTTGTGGCACTAGTGGTTTCAGCAGTAGCTACATCTGAAGGTGGCAAAGATTCTTTAGCTTCTTCTTCTTCTTCTTCTTTTGATGATTCTTTGACAACTGTTGATTCCTCTACTTTCTGTTCTTCAGCTGGTAACTTTGTTTCTCCAGTTTCTTCTGGTTTCACATCAGTTTCAGTTTCAGGCACAGAAGAGTCACTGATCTTCGACGCTGCCTCGTTTGTTTCGACCGAGGATGATTCCTTTTTCTCCTCGAAAGAAGCCGATTTATTTGCATCATCAGCTTCAGTTTTTGCTTCAACTGCTTCTTCAGTTTCTCTTGAGGCTTCAGCCTCTAAAGCTGGCTCTGAAGGAAGCTGAGTCTCTTGAAAAGCTGCTTCTTTCTCCTGACTCGCCTTGTGCTTCAATTCTGCTTCTAGTACTTTTATATCTTCAACAATAAGATCAGAAGCATCTTTGGTCTTCTCTGGTTCAACAAGTGAACTACTCTCCTCCTCCTGGCTCTGTTTCACACTGTTTGAAACTTCTTTTTCTTCTTCTTCACCTTGTTGGGTTTCAGCAACAGCAGATTCAACAATTGTTTTGACGTTTTCTTCATCAACACCAACCACCTGCTTATCTTCACTGTGAGATTCTTCTACTTTTTGGGTCTCTTCCACCGATCCTTCCATTTCGTTATGACCTGCAGTGACAGAAAACCCCTTGTTCTTCTTCTCTTCAACTACCGAAAACTGACACTTATTACTGTTGGGTCTCAGAGCATAATTCCTATTTCGCCCATTTCGGTCCCTGAGGATTCCCAGATCAACCTCGCCTAACCCAGCGCATTTAAAGGGAAACAAGGGCGTAAGAAATTAATTTTTTTAGAACATAAGATGATCAAACATAACAATCAAAGACGTAACAACGAAGGTACCATGATAAAGAGGAATGGGACATTGGGAGACATATGATAGATGAAGAATTAATGAATGAGAGAGAGAGAGAGAGAGAGAGAGAGAGAGAGGAATGAATCACCTTGGGATTGAAGAGCAGACGAAGAATGGTGGTTGGGTTGTGAAGTGAAGTGCTTGTTAGCTTTTCTGAGCTGTCTGTTTGATTTCTTCCTGGAAGAAGAAGAACGTGGAGGCATGGCTGACTGGTTGGTGATATCAGAATGGAGAGAGAGTAGAATGGTAGATGAATGGATATCGCCAGAGAGATGCCTCTGGAATCGAAAGCGATATCATTCGCTGGCTTTTTTCGGGTGGGTTTTGATTTGTGCGTTAGATTTTGTGGACATATATATATATATTGGGGAAGTGATTTGAAATTGAAATTGGAGAGGAGGGAACTTTAAAAGCGTTTCAGCAGCAACGTGGCTTGCTGGCTTTGGAACTCCAATGAAAGAACGGAAACAAATGCAGTGGCAGACAGGGAACGTGAATATGACTTTACTGGATCCGTTTCCCACCCCTAATAAAATCATTTACACCTTAAGACCAGATCCGGTAATGGAGACAGGTTTATTTACAGCCGACCCTTAAAAATTTATTAGAGGGGCCAAAATTTATATTAAATATACATATTAATTTTTTTAAAAAAATATAATTCTAAATATTAATTAAAATAATATATAAATAAATTATATGATGAGTTTAAAAATATATATATATATTGATGTTATTTGCATCATAAATTTATTTTTATAATATATATGTCCTTCTGACTATAATATTTATTATCGTTAATTAATTCACAATTTATAAAAATGTTATTTGAAACCTTCTTTTATAAAAATTTACACATTTTTTCATTTACACCTTTATTTTTTTTTCAGTAACATGTGCATAGTTTTTAAATATGGAGCATTAATGACAATGAATTTTTTTAGGTTAATGAGCAAAATACACCCTGAATTCTTGCTCAAAAAGCGTCATGGACTCTAAACTCTTAAAATATATAAAATAAATTTTAAACTTTTAAATTTGTAATAAATTAAATCCTATTGTTATTTTTTTAATGCTGTTATTGTTTACTGTGGGCCTCAGTTAATTAACATCATAGACCTTAAATTATTATGCGAGTAACATCCTAGACTTTAAATTTTAAAATTTCAAGCAAATTATCCCTACCGTTTAAGTATATAACATTGACTATTATATAGATTAAATTAACCTCAGCATGGCTCATCATGGTGAATATATCATGAGCTGTAGCGAACGACCCATAATTTTGTGTAATGACATTGTTGCCCCTTTTTTTTACAATATTTTTCAAATGAATGGTATCTCATATTTCTGTATACTCTATAACTCTGATTTAGTTTTATTTTGAATAACATTTGTTTATTTAATAATAAAAACTTAAAATTCCATTTGAAAAGAAGTTTAAGTATCATAAGATTTTACAAACGATGAATGCAAAAGCCAAAGATTTCATCAATGAATTTTAAACCCAAAGTAACTGGTTAATTAAAAGTCTCTGATATTTAAACTTATTTTCCATTAGAATCCCAAGTTTTCACCATTAAATAAATAAAAATTATTTAAAATAAAACTAAATCAGAGTTATGGAGCATATTGATGCATGAGATACTAATTGTTTGGAAAATATTACAAAAAAAAGGCAAAAAACATCATTTCACAAAATTATGAGCTGTTTGCCATGGCCAACAGTACATTTACTGCAGCGAACTACGCTGAGACTAATTTGATCTACATAATAGTTAATATTCTATACATAAAACAGTGAGAATAATTTGCTTGAAACTTCAAAGTTTAGGGCTCAGGGTACTACTTGCGTAATAGTTTAGAGTTTGTGGCACTAAAAAACTAGGGCCCACGGTGAACAGTAATATCATTAAAAAAAAAGATAACAGTAGGGTTTAATTTGTTATGAATTTAAAAGTTTAAAGTTTATTTTACATTTTATGAGTTCAAGGTCCAGAGTATTTTTCGAATAAGAGTTTAAGGTCTATTTTGCTCATTAACATAATTTTTTTTAAAAAGAGTATAAATGGAGAAAAAAACATAAAATTTACCAAATATCCTATATTTTAGACCAAAATGTGTTTCTAGAAAGCAATTTATATTGTGGTTCGGAGGGAGTATAAGATAAAACAATGTTTTTAATATGTATGCTTGATAATTTTAAAGAGTTATGGAGCACTTAAATTTTTTTACTGGAGGCAATTGTAATTTTAAAGGGAGCAAGTGTGATTTTAACTAAAACTTAGGTAAAATTTATTTTTATCATGGGAGCAATTGCTCCCCCTATTTTCAATATGGATTCATCCCTCTTTATTTACATCGGTCTCCATTTGAGCTTAGCTTAATTAAATCAAATTAAAAATTTCAAAATGTATAAAAAGCTGGTGTAACTAAATTTAGTCCTAACATCTTGAACTTTTGGATTTGTTTGAGGTGGCCTGAGTCTAGAGTACTTGAATTTTTAAAAATTATTAGGAGAATGACTATTAAATTTTAAAATATTGAATTAATGACAGTTAAATTCTAGCAAATTTTTTTTTAAAATAAGTTAAAAATATCAATTTAGATAATTACAAATCCAAAAATTTTAATTACAAATAAATATTTAAGTATCAAATATAATTTTTAGATTGTAGCATAAATTTTCATTTGTAAATGTTTGAACTAATATTTACAATTCATTTTATAAATTTTTTTATCAAGACCTAACTGTCATTCTCTTAAAATTATTTTATTTTATTTTTTAACCAAATTTTAACTTTTACCTTAAGAAAACTAAGATTTTTCAAGCAATGTAACACTATAACGTTTTTCCCACCTATCCTTGCTAATGCTACGCTGAACACGAAAGTACATGAAGTAATCTGTTAAGTTTATTTTTTCTTGATATTTTTTTTAAATATTCAAATCAAATAGTCACTAGAACATTGAAATCAAGCTTGAACCAAATTATTTTCTTGTTCAAAATATTGCTGTTTTATTTTTAAGAAAAAGAGAAAATATTTTTTTAATTCTATTCATAAGTCATATTATTAAATTCTTATCACATATTTTCATTTTACACTCTTAAATCTTAGTGAGAGAAAGTAATTTATTAAATTATCCATATTTAATGTGATTAAAGTTAAACACTTATTAACTTTTTAAATAAAATTAATAAATTTTAAAGTTTTTTTAGTTATGCTCAAATAGGTTGGAAATGATTAATAAATAAAATCAGAGGGAGTACACAATGACAATATAATACACCTCTTACTTTTTGTCTCTTTTTAAAATTATTTACATGAAATTTAAATGTAATAATTAAGCATTTTTTCATATAATACATAAAATTTGATAAAAAATTGTAGGGCCAAAAAAGTTATCAACTTGAGCTCTCTTAACCATTTTTTCCAAGTGAGGATGGTCCATTCACTCGCGCAAAGCAAAATTATTTTTATTGATATATTGATTTTCCATTGGGCTTGTAGACTCTAGCCCAAAAGTTAAAAAAACGTAGACCCAAAAGGCCCAAATATTAACTAGACAACTTTATCGTCTTCTCGAAGCGCCTATAAGGCTAAACGCCCAAAACGTCTGCTTCAAAGTTTAAACCCTCGAGGCTCATGCTTGCTGAAGAAAAACCCTTGACCTTGAGGCTCATGGCTGTGGCGAACCAAGCACCAGCACCTTCTACAACCTCCGGAAAGATCAGCCCCAAAACGGTGGAACAAGCCGTTAGATCTCTCCTGAGGTGGAGAAAATCCAAATCCGAGGACGAGAAGTCCAAGTCATTGAATCAGGAAGACGAGTTCTGCTACCTCGTTCTCTCTCTCCATAAAATCCCCCATAAGGACCGCGCAGATACTTATAAGATTCTTCTCCCGCATTCCCTTCTCTCCGAATTTTCCCAGCTCTGTCTAATCATCGATGACCGACACAAGAAAGGACTCAACAAGGAGGAGACGCAGAAGAAGATCAAATCGGAGAACATACGCGTTTCGAATGTCCTGAAGCTCTCGAAGCTCAAGTCCGATTACCGTTCGACCGTGGCGAAGCGAGAACTATGTGATTCATACGATATGTTTTTCGCGGACAAGAGGGTGATTCCGCAGTTATCGAGCTTACTGGGGAAGAAGAAGATTCCTGTGGCATTGGATTTGAAGAATAAGAATTGGAAAGAGCAGATTGAGAAGGCGTGTTCTTCTACATTGTTGTGTTTGAGAACAGGTACGTGTTGTGTGGTGAGAGTGGCCAAAGTGTCAATGGAGAGGGATGAGATTGTTGAGAATGTGGTTGCTGCTATCAATGGTATCGCCGAGGTTGTGCCCAGTAAGTGGGGGAATATAAGATCGCTTCACTTGAAGCTGTTAGAGTCTCTTGCATTGCCTATTTATCAGAATTCTACTTCCAATTAATTATACATTCCATGTACATGAGCTATGCCCAAAATTTAAAATTTTGTTTCAGTTCTCATTACTCATTATAAGTAATGAGCTTATGTGAGAACAGGTGAGTGTGTCGTCTATTGAAGAGAATATGGTAGAAAATTGTTTGAAATCCTTGGGGCCCCTTCTAAGAAGGGTGGAAGAGATAGTCTCGAGCTATCTAAACAAGTAGAGAAAAATAAAAAAGAGCGCTCATAGAAGTGATTGAATGAAACCTCTTGGACTTAGTTGCTGATACAGGCCTCGTGCAATCTTGGTTGCCAAATGCCAACCGGGATTAGGCTTGTTGTTGTTTGATTATAAACAATTAAAGTTGTTCTAATTACATTCTCATTTGCTGTTCTAACTGATAAAGGCCTCGTGCAATCTGTGTTCACTTTGATGCATCATCTTACTGCTTGAATGAAGAAGATACCGCAAGAGTAATTAGTGTAATTACTTATACATAATATAAAAAAGGGGGCTTTTGGATTCAAACCATGCTCTGGATTCAAAGGTTGTGTTGTCTTTTTGCTTTGTGTTTGAATATTTGAATATTTCGTTCTCTATAATGTAGTTTGTTTGAAGAGTCTCTTACTTGCCATACTTGCTGTATTTAGGGCTGGCTTGCGTGAATTATATGCGAAAAGCTTCATGATACCATTTAATATTTTCATGATCATGGGGGACTGAATGAGTTTAAAATCACATGTAATTTTTTTTTGGCAAGAAGGTAAATGTGATTGGATAGATTGAACATTCTACATTGGTCTGCGCTGTTTTATGAGCTGCTAAATTATTTAAAAATTTTTTGCCTATGCTTTGGTTGGTGAATGTTGGCTTAATCACTCCCATCCAAATTACCTGAGAACTTAGAGCAAGTCACATCAGCTGCATGATGGGAAGACGCCCAAAATGAAAGAAATCAAGACCTACTGAGCATGCGTGATTAGCTGGGAAACTCAGACCACCTTTGACTCTTATAGCCAAGTCTGAAGTTGTCCTAGCTTTGTCCGTACTTTGAAAGACCAGCTAATTCGTGCTGTTGAAGAGCTGAGTCTGTTGGTTAAGATGTGAGCAATCATTTAATAGCTTTTTAGGTGAGATGGAGTGTATGCCAGTAACCTGAACTGAATCACCCTTGATAATAGCTTTGTTCTGTCTCTTCCAATTTAGTTAGTTTCATCTGCTAGACAAAAAAAGTAAATAGCTTTGGCTTCGGATCATGGTTCTGTTGCTGTTTGCTTCAGGATATTTTAGAGAGATTTGTTTCTAATCCCACTGACGCATTAAAATATGTACGTGATCAAATTGGTCATTGAAAAGAGTGAGTACAACATTCGTTGGCGGTATTTTGATCTCCATGATCTTCGAACCTGTTCAAATGGGCTACTGTGGATATTGGGCTTGTAATTATTGGAGCCAACCCTATATTGCATTTCCATCTTCTTTATTCTTTTTTTACGATTATTAGGTGCAGGTTTCTGCTAATATTTTATTTTGAATAACAAACTGAAATACTTCCATTCACTGATGAAAAAATAGATCAAGAAAGACCATACAAAGAGAGGCAAAACATTTATCTCTTTATCATTCTCCTCTTCCAGTTGCATTGTTGAGATTAATCATGTCTACACAGTTTGCATTGAACCTCTACAAGTTTAAGGATTTGTTTAATTCTGTTGTTGGTTTTTATGTTCTTAAAATAATTTTGTACAATGATTTCTTAAAACAAGTTTGGAAAATAAAAAATAAGAAAAATCTGTATCAATCATTATTTTAAGCAGTATCTAAATTGGTGAAATAAAGGGTAAAAGAATAATTTATTTTATTAATATAGTTATTATTAATGAAAACATGATAGTTTCTGTCTTTTCTGCTTTCTTTAGCTTTGCAGAACGAAAAATAAAACATTTAAAAGATGTCTTGGTTATTTTAATTTTTTTAGAATAACCTTAACTTTTTTATTTTTTAGACAACAGAAAACATATGTTTAAACAAGTGTATTTTTGTTGTTGTTTTTGGTCATTTTTCAAAGTAAAAAATTGTTAAGAAAATATGTAATCAAAATATAAATCTCTAGCCTAGCACAATTCAAGTTCTTCCATAATTCCTAATATTCTACATTTTGTAAACCATGCATAAGGCATTATCTATCACACACAATGCAATACTCCTACTTTTTAATGGTTAAAAATTTGACTCACACAATGCAATATTTTTTCCCCATAAAATTTACTGTAACGTGGCGCCACCTCAAACATTCTTACTAGTTAATTTGCGCGTGACAATGACTCTGAAGTGAATGAATTGGTACGCCAATATTACTACCTCAAACAATTAAACTTGGACACTGGGTTAACGGCAAGTTACTCTTTAACAATTGACAAGTGTTCAATGCCCATCGTCATCTTTTGGAAAATGAAAAATCCATTCCTAATTTGAGTTGCACGTTTGATTCATATGAGAGTGATCTGTAACTGGTTTTTCATTTTCCTCCTCAAGCATGCGGGAATGATCAACGATCTTGCTGTTATGCTTGCTTTTGTCCACTCTCACAAGGGAGACGTAAACACAAACTAAAGAAGGCACTAGCGTTGGAAACAAACAACTTGACTGGAATTCACGTAATTGAACTTGACTAGGTCACTATAGTACACCCCCCCCCCCCAAAAAAAAAGGTTTTTTTAAACCCGGTGAATATAATTTTTTAACTGGTTTTGGAATTGATTTAAAAAAAGATCGGGTTTACTTTCTAAACCGATTGCTTACAATTACTTTAGAAAGTGCCCCGAAATATTTAAAAAAAAAAAGACTAAACTCGTTTTCTTGATGACAGCCAATTTAAAAAGTAATTATTTCTACACCAATTATGTAGTCTTGTGGTTTCATTTAATGTTCCATGTGCCTACCGGGCCTTTTTATTATAACTAATTTAAATTTGAATTTTGACAAGCTCTTTTAACATATTATTTTTTTGTTTAAATTTTGAAGCTCTCGTTGAGAGATATTAAGTGTCTTTTACTTAAATATATACACTCAACTCCACACGTTAAAGCAAAGTCTGGCTATAAAATATTGAATAATGAATATAATTCATTATACTATATATATATATATATATATATCACTGATATTCTGTGACGAGCACAAGCCCAAAGGAAGAACCCATCCCAAAAGACTAGCCTGTGGGGTGGGAGAGCCCCTCACACTTATAAACCCCATAATACTTGTGAGCCTCTCTGATGTGGGACTCGTGACAATGCCACCCCGTCAAGAGCCGACGTCCTCGGCGGCTTCACTTTACGACACTTCACTCGGCCTTTGGCCGGTCAGAACCCTCTGTGGGTAGCCCTTTCCATGACACCGAACTCTCAATGAAAGCACCAATGTGACGAGCACAAGCCCAAAGGGAGAACCCATCCCAAAAGATTAGCCTGTTGGGTGGGAGATCCCCTCACACTTATAAACCCCACAATACTTGTGAGGCTCCCCGATGTGAGACTCGTGACAATGCCACCCTGTCAAGAGCCGACGTCCCCGGTAGCTTCACTCCACGGCACTTCACTCGGCCTTCGGCAGGTCAGAACCCTCCGTGGGTAGCCCTTTCCATGACACCGGACTCTCAATGAAAGCATCAATGTAACGAGCACAAGCCCAAAGAAAGAATCCATCCCAAAAGACTAGCCTGTTGGGTGGGAGAGCCTCTCACACTTATAAACCCCACAATACTTGTGAGGCTCCCCGATGTGGGACTCGTGACAATGCCACCTCGAAGGCCGAGTGAAGTGCCTTATATTTAATTCATTTCTCATCCCAAATAATCATCTAAACCTCAGTAAATCAACATATATTTTCATATTTAATAAAAATCTAGTCTAGAATTTCATCCTTAAGCCACAAATTCAAAGATCATCAACAAATTTATACTCTAAAATATTTATTATACTACTAACAACCTCAAAAACTATATTTATTCAACATAAATTCATCCCTCTTCCAAATCCTAAATTTTCTACCACCACAAACTCAGAAACCAAAGAGGAAGGATAGCTAAAAATAAATTTTAGATTACTTACTTAGTTTTGAAAAGCTTGAAATCACATCCTAAATATTCTATTAAAAACTCTTACCTTAAAAACTCAAATCTCCCGCATCGGCGAAGTTGAGCTCACAGACGCTCTCTCTGTTCGCACACAAAAGAGAAAGGAAATGAAGAAAAAATGAGAAGAGAACGATAGTTTTTAAAAATGAATGTGGGTCTCACAATTTTTTTATTATTTTCATCTTTCTTCTCTCTTCTTTCTTTTTTATTATTATTATATAAATATAATGATTACACGCACACGCCGAAAGTTTTCTTGTTCTTCTCTTCTCTCTCTGTTTTTTTTATTCATACCTTTTCTCTTTTTTAATAATAATAATAATTTAATAATATTTTTTTAATTAATTAATTAATTTTTTAAAAAAATTTTAATTTATAATTATATCCTAAGTTAGATTTAATAATCATTTTTTACTAATTTGCTTACCTCTAAATATTTTTAAAATTTTTATTAACTCAAATTAATTATTAAAATTTAAATTGGGATGTTACACGTTGACACGTGTGCTTTGGCATCCTGATTTTATATATTTACACACACACATATATTTACCAATTAAAGATTAAAAATTAAAAATCTCTTTTAGTTCAATTGACAAAAAGGTTGGATGCAAAAGCATTATGAAGGTGTGAGATTATGAATTTGAATTTGGCTAAGGCACATTTAAAGTTATTATATGATGTGGACATGATATGGCAAGGAGGTGCCAGTGACATGGCAACACGGTGGTACTAGCCTACTGAGTGATGTGGTAATGGTGATTTTTTATGAAACTTTCATTTGCAATAGATTATCGATAGAATGCATTCCGTCATAGAATTAGAATAACTTATCCTTATTTAGTTATAAAAATTTTTTGTCACTAATTAATGACAATTTTAAATTCTGTCGTTAAAAAATTAGTGACAGTGTTTGTATTGACAAACTTATTCCATCGCTAACCGTTTAGTAATGGAATTTGTATTGATTAGTGATAGAAAATCCATTGTTTTTTGTAGTGGAAGAGACAATGGAAGCGTATCCAAGTGATTGGAAGGCCAAAAAAAAAAAAAAAAACTCCAAATAAATGCCAAAATGAAATTCTAACACAATCTCTATTGTCTCCAACCAAACTGTCTTTCAAACTCTCCTCTTTTTTGCATTTTCAAAAGTAGAATCGGGATTTAAAATCCTATCATGTTTGCCATGAAGGGTGGTTCAAAATAGGTAGCATCACTAAAGCCTAATAATTTGGACTCTAAGTGGCCTAATAACCTTTCACTCCCTAAACCAAACTCCATAAAGGGTTTAATAGACTCAAATGGTAAACTTGCTAATTAATTTTTAATGACCACAATTAGCTAACTAAACTTCTCAATTAATTAATTTAACTCTTGAATTAAATTTTGAGACATTACATTTAGACTAGAGGGAGTATTATACTTGGTCAAGAGACCCACCTTAGTCGAGATGAAAAATGCAAGCTTTTATGCATGATATTTTTAAATGTCTTTTTAATTATATTCTCATTTAATGTACTATATAAGTAATTTAATAATAACAATTATAATTCTAATGTATATTTTTTTTAAAAAAAGTAACAAATGAAATAGGGGTATAGTTAGAAAAATAATTATAAAGACCACTTATATATTAATTTAGACCTAACACGGCTTTTAGAGAAGATGCCCCGTATTTTTCAAATCTCAATGATTATTTTCACTGAATAGGATCAAGTAGGAATTTTTCGTTGGTCGGACCTTTTCTCTCCAAGGTTTGCTTTAGTTAGAGGGAGACCTTAATGCATGCTTGGTTTGAATGGACGGAAAATAGAAGGGAAGGAAAATTACAAAGGAAAACTACCAAAAATGATAAAAATTTGTACTATTTTTAACAGCTTTCTCTCCTAATTTTTTTCTTCCCTAATTTCCTCCCCATCCAAACTTGCATGTCCAATGAACCGTACGTGTGTAGAAAAATAATACAATGAACAGAATAGAGGGATTTGGTAATTGGTGGACTTGTCAAATTTGTGATTTGGAAAATGAATATGGAATGTGGAAAATGAAGCAGCAGATAGGCATTCAAATTTGAAACAAACTGCTTCAATGAAGAATTAACGTACAATATTAGTCCAAGTCAAACTTGAGGAAGGCTCTTCAACGTCTTCTTCATATGGCAATTGCAAAGCATTTAATATATAGAAGATTGAGTGAAACCCTCTTTTTAATATTCCACGCAAGATATGAACATATTAGAGACGGTTAAATTCATGACTTCATGTCTTCAATTAAAAAAGATTAAACTCTATTGTTATTTTTTTTTCACGAAAAAGATAACTCCAATTGTTATTTATTTTTGTAATCCTCTATAAATACCAACTCATTTTCGACCACGCATTTTAGATTAAGTTGTCTTAGACCATATGGTTGTACATTTTTTAGATACAATTTTCTTATAACACACAAAACTCAAACTCGAAACTTCATTTAAATAAAATAGTTATCGAATAAATTGAATCAATTAATATAATCAAATAGATTTTTATTTTATAAAACAATTATAAAATCTTTATTACGAAACAAGAACATGGGAACACGATCAAACAGGCCCTCAATTTAAGGGTTTAGGTCATTTTTATTTTTGAATATTTTATAAAATATTATGACACCATCCATGCTCTTGTCATTCTCTTACATCATGCAGGAAATTATTAATTCCTATCTCTATTATAAGATACTTTCTAGAATAATTATTTATCTTTAATATAAAACATTTGATAGAATATTTATTATGTTTTTCTAGTATTACCTATATTTGAACTCATTAAATATAAGAGAGAATGTAATGAAAATTTAAAAAACTTTCATTCAAACTAAAGTAAAATTTAAAATTTATTTTATTTTTAAATAAAGTTAGTAACTTATTCAAACCTCCTTATTCCTTGGTGAGGTGATTATTTGTATGGAGAAGTTTTTAATAATAGGGAAAAAGGGAGTATAAACCTCATCCTTTTTACAAAAAGCAACTAATGAAAGTCAACCGTGGAATATTCGTATGGAGAAGTTTTTAATAACGTACTCTTTCCTACTCTTAATGGAAGGTAAATTTTTGAAAGCTTCTTTTATCCTAGATATATACTCCCTCCAATCTTATTTATAAGGCATCTTTTAAAAGTAATTTTTAATCTAAAATATATGACACTTTATAATAATTAAACTACTTTATTTTATTTTATTTTTTCTTAATTAGCATGAAAATAGTTAATGTAGTTATATCATTATCTAACATTAAGGGTAAAAATAAAAGTATAAATAATTTTTTTATGACATAAAAAAATTAATTTTTCTTAATATGCATGAAATAGTTGAAAATGTCTTATAATAAAGATTAAATGAAATATTAAATAAATTCAGGATAATTAATTTTTTTTAAATTTTATCACATGTGTATTTACTGTGGTCTGAATTCCTAAACAAGTTACTCCCATCTTTACTGTCATAATAACACGAAATTACAAAATTAGACCATATGTGAGTACTATAGTTATTAATTAATTGTAAAGAAGGGCCAAATTACAAAGTTATATATATTTATAATAATTTTAAGAATGTAATTAAGTTTCTGTCATAATAACACGAAATTGATTACAATTGATTACCTGACCAAACACGAAATTGATTTAACAGATTAAGCTTGCTGAGTGCGTGTTTGAAATTAATGTCTAGGAGTGCCATCAATCGATGTGTTTTGAACTGGTCAAATGCTGAATTAAAACAGTACATGCACGAATTGCAACGTTAGGAGACTCAAGACATCGTATAAATTAGAAAGATCATAGCACATAAACTTTACCAAGCGAGCCACACGCTAACCTCAGAAAATTTACTTGTACGATATGGCGAGGGTTTCTTTAAGGTTGATTTCCTTTCTCTTCCTTCTCCTCAACATAGCCTTAACATTTCATCATGGCACAACTAATGCACAGCCAAGCTTCTTAAAATTCTACTGCGGTAACGACTCCACTGAAAGCAATAGTACCTACCAGATCAACCTCAAAGGCCTTTTGTTAAACATGTCTCTCAACACGCAAATCGACTATGGCTTCTACAACTTCTCCTCCGGCGAAAACTCCGACAAAGTTAACGCCCTCGTGTTATGCCGGGGAGATGTTTCTGTACAAGATTGTCGGAGCTGTATCACAGATTCAAGAGCTGTTCTTCCTCAAGTGTGCCCGAACATGAATGAGGCGATCGGCTGGTACGACAACTGCATGCTGAGATACTCCAATCGAACCATATTCGGCGTCATGGAAACGTTGCCACATCACTATTTGTGGAACACCGAGGATGCGCCGGAGAAAGACCAGTTCAAGATCGTGGTGACGCAGATGATGAATGCTTTGAGAGAAAAGGCTGCTTCTGGAAACTCGGTTCGTAAGTTTGCGGTGGCGAATGCGACCGGTCCGAGCAATGAAACGATATATGGTCTGGCACAGTGCACGCCGGACTTGTCGGAAAACGATTGCAACGTTTGCTTGAATGGGGCAATCACTAATGATCTTCCTAAATGTTGTGGTGGACACAAAGGTGGTAGAGTGTTAACACCAAGTTGCAACATTAGATATGAATCGTACAGTTTCTTTGATCCCTCTGCTACACCACAATTATCTTTGCCAGCACCACCGTTGCCATCCCCCAGGCCCACGTCACTACCTCCTACGGCTGCCCCATTGGCTCATCCCGCGTCCAAGCAAGGTATATATATATATATAGAATAGATATGTTAATTGGAAATATAAATGCTTGTTTAAAAGAATATAATTATAAATTGCATACGTGCGTGAGGAAATCTCATATACTGCTCTGTTGATCTAAGATCTAACAAAGCAAAAAATTATACATTTTTCAGTCTATGTTACCCTTTAACTTATTATTATTATTATTATTATTATTTGGTGAATGGGGAAGAATAGTGGGAGAAAGCTGCCAGAGAGAGAAATTAAGACTCCTTGAGTTCAACCACCCGGTTTTCATATATGTATATGTCCCTTGCAGTAATATATATTATTATAATTATATCTCCCTAATCCCTAAAATAGTTAGATCGTGATAGGCAGCTGCGCAATGACAACTACTCTCTTTGTCCCAAATTACATGACATTTTTTAAGCAGTTTTTTCATGTTCAAATATAAAACACTTTGAATAGGTTAAGGTTTCATTAAATATATTAATTCTAATATTATTCGTTCTCTCTTTACAATTATTTTTATCCCTACTCTTTTCAATATATTAAATGATGGGTTTTTGTGAACGTTTATATTTTTATTTTGAAAATATAAGGTTGTTAAGTATATTTAATGAGATCTATTGATATGTGAGATTTTATCTAAAAATGTTTTATAATTTGAGATGGAGAGAGTATTAAGGAAGCTGTATGTGGAGCCCCTACTCAATTGGACTTGTGCGCAAATCAAGCCGTCTAGGGAGAAACACACATAAAAACAAGACTCGATATGTTTTAGACTTAATATTAAAACAAGGGTAATTACTTAAAATATGATTAAATATTTTCATTAATTAATTAATTTATGCCAATCCACATAATGATAAAATTTAATCTACACACACTAATTAATGGTCGTATATAAGTCATGCTTGCGTTCAATTAAAGATATACAAAAGAATATGATTATTTAATATTCTCCCTCTTATTTTTGTGCACTCTTATTTTTGTGAACATAAGAGATAGAAATATCTTAATTATTTTTTATATCCAAAAAATTTAGGTGATTTAGTCCCAAAGTTTATTAGGGTTGGTGTTTGTCTCAGAAAAGGATGCGTGCATTCAATTAAAGATATACAAAAAAATATGTTTATTCAATATTCTTTCTCTTATTCTTTGTTAACATAAGAAATAGAAATATCTTAATTCTTTTTATATCCAAAAAATTTTGGTGACTTAGTCCCAAAGTTGCTGAGCTGAAGTGTAGTTTTAGAAGAATAAATCGAATCACACATATGTAGTTGTTTAAACTGGTCAATATGTAAGTCGTCGCATTTTGGAAAAAGAAAAGTCTATTTTCCTTACTTGGGATGTATAATATAAACAGGTTTAGAGACATTTTCCAGATTAAAATTATTATTTACCGAACTGTGCTCGAGTAATTTTACCGGAGTTTTCAATAGGTGAAGTTTCCCCGCAAGTTTATAGTTAGAGACATTTCATGAATTAAACGTTATTCGTCGTGTGATATATATCCCATATATTATTTTCGATCAACTTGTCATATAAATATTTTCTTTGGTCCAGGAAAGTGCAGCACCTCACGAATTGTTATCGCCGTTGTTGTCCTCGTTGCCTGCATCGAAGCGCTCATCCTTATTATCGTCTTAATTTCTTTAAAATTAAGGAGGCCAAAGAATATTGAAAGTAAGTCAACTTAATTATTGCTATTAAAAAATGGAAATTTATCTTCTTGCTCTTGCCCCTAAACAACAGCTTTAATACAATTTCAAGATCGAAAAATGATTTCAGTGCTTTTAGTTAAAAAATGTTCTTTTGTGATTCACGTATTTGTTTACTCCCATATTGCATGTGTAGGTGAAGCTAAGGATGTCGCTGACTCATTGCAAATGGACTTTGAAACCATTAGAATCGCAACAAATGATTTTTCTGAAGCAAATAAGCTTGGACAAGGTGGATTTGGACCTGTTTACTTGGTAAGATATTTAAAAGGCTAAAATGATAATTTTACCCTTAAACTATAGGTTCAAAAATACCTGGAATCTTAAATTTATTTTTTATATATATATATATATATATACATATATATCAAACTTTAGATTCAATTTTTTGTATACTTATATTTCAGGGCACGTTATATAATGGACAAGAAATTGCTGTAAAAAGGTTGAGTAGAGATTCTGGGCAAGGTGATGTGGAGTTTAAGAATGAAGTATTGTTAATGGCCAAAGTGCAACATCGGAATTTAGTCAGGCTACTTGGTTTTTGTCTCCAAAATAGGCTGCTTGTTTATGAGTTTGTTCCAAACAAGAGCCTTGATTACTTCATCTTTGGTATGTTAACATTAGTGTCTTTGTTTTTGTGTGTGTGTGTGTGTTAGATACTTTTCTAATGGATATCGAATCTACAAAACATTAGTAGATCAAGTCAATCATAAAAATATATGGATGAAAAGCTAACTGATTTGATCTATTTCATTTGTTTTTTAATGGAAGCTAGATATCCATCAGATTTTTCCTTTCATGTTAAAAGTTTTATAGTTTGACAGACTGGTAGTAGCTAGTATACTCGATATCTAGTTCAACAAATTGTTGCATATATCATGTATTTGTATCCATGCAGATCCACAAAAGGCAACATTGTTGAAATGGGAAAATCGTTACAAAATAATAGAAAGTATTGCACGAGGTTTGCTTTACCTTCATCAAGATTCTCGAGTTCGGATTGTTCATCGTGATCTCAAAGCAAGCAATATACTTTTAGATGAAGAAATGAATGCTAAAATATCAGATTTTGGCATGGCAAGATTATTTTTAATGGATCAAACCCATGGCAAGACTAATACAGTTGTTGGTACCTAGTAAGTTGTATTAGAGTCCGGAAATATTGTTAGAACATTTTCTTTCTAGAAAATACTTTTCTGTATGTTAAATATGCAATTAGAGTTTGTGATTTGATTGATATGCTAACATTGGATTTACTATGTTGACATGCAGTGGATATATGTCACCAGAATATCTAAAACATGGAACTTTTTCAATGAAGTCAGATGTGTTCAGTTTTGGAGTATTGGTTTTGGAAATTATTAGTGGGAAGAAAAATGGTAAATTTGAAGATTGGGAGAATCCAGAGCATATAGGAATTGCTGTAAGTGCCCTCTATTCATAAACATTTTTTAATAACCATAATTATACATATTGTATGATTTTTTTTAACCCAGAAAATTAAAAAATCCCCAATTAAAATATTTGACAATTTAAAAAAAAAACCTTGTAGGCTTGGAAAAAGTGGAGAGAAGGGAAATTATCAAGTATTATAGATCCACTATTGATGGAGGAAGGTGAATCATCAAGAAGTGAAATAATAAGATGCATCCATGTAGGGTTACTATGTGTTCAAGAAAAAGCAAGCGACAGGCCCACAATGGATTCCATTGTAGCAATGCTGAGTAGCTATTCACTCTCACTGCCCACTCCTCTCCAGCCTTCCTTTTATAGTTGGAACAGCTTACCAGGCTTCTCATCTTCATCATCGTCTGGAGAACATCATTCTGTTGAAACATCTAGAAATGAAGTTTCAGTTTCAGACCAACATAATAATGCCTAGCTACAATTTATAATTATTGTGTATATCCTCTCTCTCTCTCTTCCCCCCCCCCTCTGTGTGTGTACATGCATGTGTGTATTGAAGTGAAATAACTAAGTTCGTACCAGGTCGAATGTGATCGATGCTTCAATTATGTGTTTCATAATAATGTTTCACATATTGTAATGCACGCTATGCGTGTGCATGTATAATTAGAGTTGATAATATATGTAGATCATTTTATGAATATCCTCATAATATCTAATGAATATATAATATTTCTTAAATCTCAATAGAATAAATACTAATATATGATAAGCCTCAACACAACATAAATCTCCATATATAATATACCCTAACATTTCCCCTCCAACTTAAGATGCATGTTTGTAAGAGTTTGTATTGCTTGATTTGAAGAATAAATCTTAACATATCGTAACATTTATAAAACACCAAACTTGATTTAGATAGAATAGAGAAGTTTCACAACCAATAAAATTAGACCAAATAAAAAAATATATAAATGATTTATAAATTTAATATAGTATTGAACCTGTTTATTTCTGTTATAATCCAAGTCGAAATTGATCACTCCTCTGCCATGAATTTTTAGATTAATAATTTTAAATCTTTGTAATATAAAGTCCTGTTGCATTACCAAACACATCCAAATATATGTATTTTCTTAAGGAATGGATCCTATGAAGTTGATAACTCGTGAATTTCATGAAATTTGTTGTTTTAAGAAAGGGAGAGAAAATTATATTTTATAGAAAATAATAAAATAAGAAATTAAACAACAAAAATTCATGGATCTCAATTTTAGATTATTTGCTTCCATAATTCTAATGTCATTAATTTTTAATAATTTTCTTTGCACCATATGTATATTAATCATCTAAAAAATTAAATGTCAATTTATTAATGTATTTATATTTTTAAAGTGATAAAGATAACGTTCATTGGCGGAACTCCGTTATTGCTGGATAATTTCGAGAAATCCATGATGAAAGAAAGCGCCAAAATTGATTTGTATGGAGAGAGGCATGTGGGAAGATTGAAGGAATTAGTGAGTCTAAAAAGTACTCCATCCCTTTAAAAATTTAAGACATTTTTAATTGAATCTTACCTTCAATAATGTTAGTTATCTACTTTATAACTAACCTTATCTTCCTACATTTACCCCTATTAAACACCCTATAATAAATATAAAGTCATTCATCAATAAGAGTACTTTTTAAAAAAGAGCAATGATTATACTTCAAAAGTTTAAAAATACCTTATATTTTTAAACATTCAACTCCTCAAAAAATACCTTATATTTTTGAAAAGAGGGAGTATAATTTATTCGATGAAGATATTGTTGCTGAAGAGCCAGCAAATTAAAAGCTTATTGTAAGAAGTGATATTGTTATATTGATATATGATGATATTTATTTGCTAGGATATTATATAACAGGGTCATGTCATTTTTTAAGTTTTTTATAATTGTTTTTATTATCTATTAAAATAAATTTTAGCTAAATCCTTTAATATCTTTTCTTTTTAAAAAATGGCAATTTATATTAAAGGATTTTTAAAAATTATAAAATTAAATATATGAATTTTAAATGGTTATATAATATCAAACAATTTTTTCATTTAATGATTTTTATAAGTTATAAAATTATTTTAAAAAATAAAATAAAATATAAAGGTTAAATATACTATATATTATATATGTTATATGTTATATATATATATATATATATATATATATTTAAAATGCCCCTGCTAACTTGAATGACCTAAAGTTCTTAATTTTAATTTGTGTCACAATATTCTATCAAATTTTTTAGATAGCTCCATCCGCGGATGAAGCACGTTATTAGTGTTGGCGTGTGAAGAATAAACTGTGATATTTCCACCAATACAAAAAAAGATATCTATATCAATTAAAATTGGCTATCTAAATCAATTTTCCAACCGGTATAGATAAGATCAGTGTAAAAAGTCTTTTGATTTTTACACCGGTTACATAATCGGTGTAGATATGCACATGTCTACACCAGTTATGATGTCATCACATGCTGAATGTGCCAGCTAAAGAAACCTATTCATTCAAAAGAAGATAGGGAAACAAAAAAAAAATCAAAGATGATTCTTACAAATAATTAGGAGCCCCACAAAATCTCAGTAGTGCAAAATTTGTATTTTACAAGGGACTTTTAACATTGGTTAAAATGCACCCATTGTTGAAAGTAAAGGCGGTGATATTTTTATAATATTAAAGGCTAATATAAGACTTTCAACAATGGGTGACATGTCACTGCTGTTGAAAGTGAGAATTAAAAAAAATGAAAAATTGCCATTTTCAACAGCGGATAAGAGACACCAGCTGTTGAAAGTTGAAATTTAAAAAAAAAATTGAAACTTTCAACAGCGGGTGGCTTGCACCTGCTATTGAAAGTGAACTTGAGGGTTAAGCGTTTGTTTGCAAATATTAATGATGCGAAGAACTTGAGGTGACTTGTAGATGAGAGGATTATTGATGGAAAATTTTGATATCCAGCCAATTTTCCTCAATGGAAGAAAATTAATCAATTATTTTCTAATTTTGGCAATGAACCAAGGAATATGAGGCTTAGACATTTTACTGATAGAATGAATCCTTATGGTAGCCTTAACAGTATACATAGCTTATGGCTTGTGCTTTGGTGATTTATAACTTATCACCTTGGCTATGCATGAAACGAAAGTATATGATGCCATCCATGTTATTTTTAGGACCAAAACAACCTGAAAATGACATTGATACTTACTTAAGACCTTTGATTGAAGACTTGAAAGAGTTGTGAGAAGTAGGTATGGATGTATTTGATGCTAATTGAAAAGAGAATTTCAAGTTACATGCTATGATCTTTTGCACAATAAATGACTTTCCTATATATGAAAATTTGTCTCGGTACAATGTCAAGGGCCACAAGGTATGTCCAATTTGTGAAGAAGGAACATACTTCCATCAACTTTAATATGAAAAAAGATAGTCTACCTTGGCCATCATAGATTTCTTAGACGGGATCACCCTTATCATAAATTAAAGAAAGCTTTTCATTGTTGCCAAGAGCACCTTCATGCTCTAAATGCTTTGATTGGGGAGCAAATTTATGAACAAATGAAAGACATCAATATAATTCTTGGTAAGACTCAAAAGAATACAAGTGCCAAAAATATATGAAAAAAAAGGTCTATCTTCTTTGATCTTCCATATTGACACTTTCTTAAAGTGAGGCATTGTATTTATATTATATATGTGGAAAAAATGTGTGTGATAGTATTATTAAAACACTTCTGAACATGCTAGGCTAGATAAAGGATGGTGTGAATGCAAGATTATATTTAAAAGAAATGAGAATGAGAGGACTTACACCCAAGATTAGAAGGTAAGAGTACTTACTATGCCTTGGCTTCTCATACATTGTCCAAGGTGGAGAAAACAAGTTTTATGAGTATTTACATGGGATCAAAGTGCCGTTAAGGTATTCTTCAAATATTAATAAGTTTATGTCAATGAAGGGGTTGAAACTGATTGGCTCAAAGTCTCATGATTATCATGTCTTGATGCAATAATTATTTTCAGTGGTCATTCAACATATATTAAAAGAATATTTGAGGGATACAATAACTAGACTTTTCTTTTTCTTTAATGCAGTATGCAGTAAAGTTATTAATCTCCTCAAATTAGATGAGTTAGAACAAGAAGCTTGTATTATGTTATGTCAACTTGAGATGCACTTTCCTCCTTCATTTTTTGACATTATGATACACAGTTTGTTTAGTGAGGGAGGTTAAAATGTGTGGCCCTATTTAGTTACGATGGATATACCTGGTTGAGAGATACGTGAAAATATTGAAAGGGTATGTGAAGAATCCTTATCGCCTTAAAGCATCTATTGTTTAAAAATATGTTACTAAAGAAGCTATGGAGTTTTGTTTTGATTATTTGTCTAATACAGAACCAATTGAGCTTCCTAAATCTCGTCAGGAGAGGAGGCCATTAGGTCAAGACACATGTGAGGTATCAATAAAGAGCATGAATCGTGATGAAGTGCAAGAAGTACATTTATATATCTTGAATAATATTGATGAAGTTTGAAGTTACATAGATACCCATAGAGAACTTCTAAAGATAGAATGCAATTGGCTGGGAATGACTAAATAAAGGTTATTGAAAGAGTACAATATGACTTTTGTAGATTGGTTTAAATAAGTCTTAAATAAAGATAATATTTTTGATATAATTAAATGGTTAGCAGAGGGTCCTAATATGGATATGATATGATAGAGTGCATGCAATATTAATGGGTATTCCTTTTATATAAGTCTCTTGATGAGAAGAGTACTGTGCAAAATAGTGGAGTTATAATAGTGGCTGAAGTTGTGCACTTCTCAAGTAAGAAAGATAAGAATCCAAAAATGACATCCATGCCTTATTTTGGGATTATTGAAGAGATTTGGGAGGTTAACTATATAACATTTAGAGTGCCTGTTTTCAAATACAAGTAAGTTGACATCAATGGCGTGTAAGATGATAAGCTAGGATTTATATTGGTTGATCTTAGAAGACTAACTTTTGAGGAAAAGCCATTTATTATGACAGACCAAGCGAAACAAGTTTTCTATGTTACTAATCTAGTAGATAAAAGTTGGTTAATAACTCTTGAAGGAAAAAGGGCAATTGATAGTAATGATAAGAATCAAACAGGCTTCAATATCTAGGAAACTCTTACCTTCTCATCAAGACTACCCAATTTAAATGTAGATGAGATAGATGATGAACATGCCACACGAAGTGATTACTATAAAGGGATATGAGAAAATATCTCTATATGAATTTAATTTTTAAATTAATACTATTTTTTAATTTTGAATTATGCTTTATTTACAATTCTTTATGTTTTATTTATTTTGTATTATTTGAATTATGTTTTATTTATAGTTCTTTATATTTTATTTTGAGGAACATGGAGAAAAATCAGAGTAGACCTACTAATGGTGTTATGAGCTAGCCGTCTATAGAGATTACTCAAAGCCAGCCGACTGAAGAGGTTACTCAAAGCCAGCCGACTGAAGAGGTTACTCAAAGCCAGCCGACTCTAGAGATTGCTCATAATTGTGATAGTGATCTAGTCAGAGCCAGTCAGTGAGGAGGGGTAGGCAAGAAACACAATTGAGAGAGCTGACCTTAAGTAGGACCACTGGCCATAACTTACCAATTAAGTTCGATTGGCGGTGAAAACAACAAGGGCCAAATAAAGCTAAGTTTGTCAGCTCCCTTGGGCTCTTGTCACGTAACAAGCCCAATATCTTGCATGGGGATTGGCTTGATGTGCCAGAACATGTGAAGGAATAAATTTGGGAAAGCATTCATATATATCATTATAAAGTTATAAACATTTGTAATTATTATGTGTAAAATACTAACTATTATTAATTGCAACTCACCTACGATGTTTTGAATGACGAAACATGTCGGAGACAGCTGATAAATTATTATGGGGAACGTTGGAGAGGTTTTAAGACTGACCTTGCAAGGAAATGTGTCTATGTCAAGTTGAAAGAAGGTCAGCCTCGTCTAAATCCTCTCGAAACATATCTGTTTCTAGATGAACAAACTTGATAGAAATTCTACAGGATTTGTACTTCTAAAAAAGCTATGGTTAGTCAATTTCTAATTAATTTAATTGTAGTAATTTAATTCAACTAATTATATTAATTTGTTAATTTTTTTATTAACAAGAAAAAAGATCAAAATGTAAAGAAATTGCTTAGAGAAATGAATGCCCCCATACAATGTCTTATGCGAATTATGATTGTGTTGATTGTATCTTGATAGATGAGAAGTTGAAGAAGAGAGAAGAAGAAGCTAAATTCGATCCTTATATTCTCTTATCCCTACTGTCACCTGTCTCTCGTGAGTATAAATGGAAATATGATCATTAATACAAGAAAGGAGGGTATACAAGCAAGAAGGCACATGAGGTTGTCGAAAGGATTGTAAGTAACATTTAATTCTTTAATTTTTTACTCAATTATCAATATAAAACGTTATGATATTTTTTTTGTTTGTTATAGGAGCTCTTAAGGAACAAAAATCTTAAGGATCTTTCATTTTGGAGGGTAGAAATTACATTTTCTTGGTTGTTACTGGCAAACCAGAGCATTCGGGATGCGTTAGGGATGTTGGATTTGCGTGAGAGTTAGAGATTATTTTGGAGCACATGCACGCCTAGTGGCTCGAGTGTTGTTACAAGAGAGGAGTTGAAAAATGTAATAACAAATATAAGGCAACAAGTAATGAAGGATGTTGAAACTTCATTTGAAGTTTGCTTGGAAGCCTGGCTTGCAAAAATGAAAAAAGGGATGATGACCTTTATGTCCTCACGATAAGAGATGAGTGCTGATGTACCTCATACATAGTCTCCTAGATTTCACATCACAAAAGAGAGTGATGTTCTTGGATGCTTGTTAAAAGGTCCTTCAGTAGAAAACACAAGTAAACCATGTGAGCTATATCTAGAGAATCCTAATAGATGCTTGGTTACTCTTGGCAGTGTTGATACTTTAGGACAAACTATCTACCACAAGTAAATACAACAGGATCAAGTCAAAGTAGTGATAGAAGATATAAAAGTACCGAATGTACTTGTTCCATTTCCTACTGATGAGGTCAAGATTGTGTCTGACACTGCTAGTACTTTTATCATATGGCCTAAGAGACTTGTGAATATAGTTTAAGTTGAGGTACATTTTATTAAATATTTCATACATCTTATTAAATATTTCTTTCTTATATTATTTTTTTAATTAAATATTTCTTTGCCTTTTTAGCTTCCCTTGCCAAATAATCTCCTGCCTCCGCAACTCTTATTGCAACTACAACCGCCGCAGTTGACTTCTCTTCAATAAATAATTTTATTGGCTTGTGATATCTAAGAAATTTTTTTTTGCAAAGGAAAAGGATATTGTAGATATGAAGAGTCCAGTGATGATTAAACGGAAAGATTTAAATTAGCTTCTCTCGAAAAGTCAGTTTACCACAATATTAATTAAGCTATTTATGCTGTAAATATGTTTTACTTAAATATAATTAACTTATCAAGATCAGTCAACTAATATGATTGCATTATCGTAGGTACCTCCATTATTTGTGCATTACATCAGGCAAAGATCATAATTTTAGATTTCTTTACCCTCATTACATAATGGAGAAAGAGAATACTCCTGAAATAAGATCTTGGTACCTCCAACAACAAATATGTGAAGTTAAACAGGATATGTGCACTCGTAAGAATCAATTTATGATTTATAGTTTTTTTTGTTAAAGGTGTATTTCTTCTAATAACTCACTATATTTTGTAGGGACCTTTGGCAACTGATTGTTCTTTCATTAAAGAGTAACATAGTCCTCTTCTTATGCTCTCTCCATTACAAACCAAACAAGGATATAGAGAAGACGATAGACACATAAGGGTACTTGTACAAAAATATTAAATTTTATGGATATATTAGTTATAAATCTTGTGATATTGATCATAGAGTAATAAAAACATATCAAACAATGATCCTGAAAAAGCACTCATATGAACTAAAGGATCCTACATGGATTGAGCTAAAGGTGAGTTAAAACTAACACTTTATTAACATATTCAATTGTCAATATTTATTACCGATTCCTAATTTCTTATATATATATATATATATATATATATATATATAGAGTCGTAGGCAATCATAGAAGAGTAGTTTGTGCGGTGTATATGTGATGAGGCATATGCTCAACATCATCATATGGGAATGACTAAGTTTACAAATGAGGTAACTATATTTTTAAAAACTAATTTTATTGTAACTTGAATTAATTGGTTAATGATTTAATTGCAAATTTATACTTTAATTTAGATGTTTGACATTGCAAATTCATTTTTTGAGGAAGAGGTTGACGACATCCTCACACGTGGGCACAATTTTTCGTGGATGGTATGTGAGGTTTAGGTAGTTTTTTAGGAAATTGTAGAAGACAATTTGAGTTTTGTGTATTTTTTATAAAATTGTATTGAAATTTGGATTATTTATATATACTTGAACTGGCTG
This sequence comes from Prosopis cineraria, assembly GCF_029017545.1. Lineage (NCBI taxonomy): Eukaryota > Viridiplantae > Streptophyta > Magnoliopsida > Fabales > Fabaceae > Prosopis > Prosopis cineraria. Next base: position 44,821,677 of record NW_026555333.1, read on the forward strand.
GTTGGCAATAAATTATATAAAACATTTTCATTTGTAGGAATTGAGGACATAAGTACAAACATAATTAATTTTTTTAAAAAATCACTTTTAACAATAGTTATGGCCATAATCGCTATTAAAAGAGGCTTTTAACAGTGGGTATGGCCAGAACCTCTACTAAAAGTAGTTTTCTTTTTTTTTTTAAAAAAAAAAATTTCAACGAGCAACTTTCAACAACGAACATAGACCTACTGTTGAAAGTTTATTTTTAACAACAGTTGGATAGCCGCTATTAAAAGTCATATACTTTTAACATCCCCTGATATAACAGCGATTGCATAACTGCTATTAAAAGTATTTTTTACTTGCTGTTAAAAGCTTATCCTGTAATAGTGGCTTGAAAAGAAGCTATTTACCTCCTAAAGAAAGAAACAAACTTTTCCCACTTCAAAAGAAAATTTAGAACATCCATAAACTTGAACTACTAGGATTGATGCTTGGCTTTAATAGAATGAAAGGAGACTATGGGAGACATAAGAATGAAAAAAATTAGAAAGAGTTAAGAAAAAAACACAGCATTATACTTGAAATAATAAAATAAGGACTAGCTTGTGGGACTTTTCTCTGGCTTGGCACTTTCGAGACCCTCTCCCATGAAGTTGCTTTAGCTTATAATGCTACTGCTTGCAAGCTTTATAGATCCAAGGCCAAGCTTAATCTCTCTAAACTCTCCCAGATTCCTTAAATGGTGCCTAATCACCAACCCTAATTCTAGCTGTGAACATCGAAGAGTAGAAGTAGCTCTTGGCAAAAGTCGCAAGGTGAGTAACACCGTCAAAGCTGCAAATAGCAAAGTGGTGAGGCCACGAAGGAAGAGGAAGAGAGGAGGTAGTGCTTGAGGATTCGGAGAGGTAAGGTTGAATGAGGAGGGACAAAGGGTTATGATGACTTTTTTCTTTTTCTCCAATTATTTTGCATCGACTAGTCAGGGAGGCCATGTGAAAATAATTCTAAATGTTAAGAAGCATATCCACATCGGTTAAGTAATAATCGGTGTAGATATGTTAAAAATTAATTTTTTAAAAAATTAAAATATATTATCTACTTCGATCATGTATTATAATCGTGTAGATATTAATATCTATACTGGTTATAAAAGGGAAGATGTAGATATCATCACGGTCACTATTTATTTACAAAAATGCCATTGCCTCATATTTCTACATGTATATGCATGTGAATTGGTGTAGATGTAAGGGTGTGGAAAGGCTATTTTATACTAGTGTTTTGGAGTCTGGTTAGTAACTTATTACTGAAAAAAGATTTTGTATTCAATGTTATGGTGCATTAACATTTTTTTTATTCTAAGATAAACTTATATTTTCATTTCGTGCATGTATTGAATGATCTCGACTTCTCCTTGATTAAGAAAAAATATTATTGCATTATTATTTCATAATAATTTTTTTTTGAAAATAAGTATACAACAATTATCGTTCACCACCACCACCACCACCACTGTTATTATTATTAATGCTGCTGCTGTTATTCTAATCCTATGTATCAACTGACGTCTAATTTTCTCCTTCGACCAACAAGTTTCCAATCAATTCCAATTGTTCTACTAAGAACATTTTTGTTGCTATGTTAAAAAGCTGTGGTCCTTCACCCTTATCATTAGGACAAAGACAGCCAGCGAAGAAATTTCCACGCTCTCATCTCACTTATTGGGCATCCTTCACGGTCACCGTGGAAAATAATATGTCCGTTCAAGGATCCAATCCTTATTATCGAGAAGCAATTACATTTAGCATTTAATTACTAACAATATCTTCACATAGGTATCAAGATTTGAACACATAATTAAAATTATTTTTAGGAAAATATTATTAATTATACTTGAAAGACAAGTAATGTCTTATATATATATATATATATATATTAAATGATACTTCTAAAAAGTTCCTAATATTTTTTTAAGTACTGATAATATTAATTACTTCGAGTATTAAGTAATGATAATGTCCAAAATATTAGGTATTAATATTTTAATTAAATATTATTAGATAAGATCAATATTATTTTAAGAATGGCGATCGCATCAGTCGCTGCTAGTGGCGGTCCAGCGACCAATTGATTAACGCTAGTTAAAGGGTTTGGTCAAAGTATGGTTAAGGGGTATGGTCTTTTGGTGCATGTCAAAAATTGTACATAAATTTCTAAAGATTTCTTCGCTAAAATATGTGAAACTATTTTATAAATAAGTGATTTATTTAAGATCTATTTGTAACTTTTTTCTAAAAATTCGTCCAATTCATTGTTGATAAGTACTTGATAGTTGATATACTTCACAATTCTGGCCCAAAATTTGTCCTCAATGCTAAGACTTTGTTAGATAATTTATAAATATATTTTTTCTATAAAAATATATATTTTCAATTACTTTTGGATGGTAAAACCTTACATATGTTTTATATTCCCTTATTGGCGGAGATACTCTTAATATTTTAAAAAATAAAATATATTTAAGGAAGTTGTAATATATATTATTTATTATGTTTTTTTATTATTAATTAATAATTAATGTTAGTAATTATGATTGTTTATTATTTTTAATTCAAGGGCATTGACATAAATCCATTTTAATTTATTCTATTCTTAAATGCAATTTATTTTGAGTAACATCTCTTCATCATTTTGGAATATCAAGATATCCAAATGTCTCTTATTTTATGTAGAAGTCAATCATTCAAAAAAAATAAAAAATGAAATTAGGAAGTTAGAACATTCCAAAAGGTATTAGAGAAAGGCACGTTAGATGTCCTTAGCCCATCCTTCAAAATATTTAAGTTGGATTTTCAAAATTATTGGCACCATTTCAATGTAAAATAGAAGGATTTTTTTTTTTTGATAGATAACATTTAGTTATTTGCATAAATTTACTTACTCTTAAAGAAGGTAAGATCAAGCTATTTTAAATAAAAAAGAACAAAATACTGAAAACTTTTTATATTACTCTCTCTAGACCTATTTATAAGGTAGAGAGAGAAGTTTTTTTATCTCATTTATAAGTTATGTCATTAAATTTTTATCATAAATTTTTTTCTTTTACCCTTTATTAAATATTGGAGAAAGTAAATATGATGTTAAATATATATATATATATATATATTTAATCGGAATAAAGTTGAGAATTTATTAAACTTTTAAATCATAGTTAATAAATTTTAAAGTTTTTTTTAATTTTAATAAAACATGTTAAAAAATTATAAATAAAATTAGAAGAATATTTATTTGATTAAAAATTGACAATACATTTTTTCCCTTCTTGGTAGGAAACATGTTTCCTCATCACATGTGAAGGAGGTTTATTTTTCTTGCATGAGGAAAGCATGGATTCATTGGTAACTTCAATATAATGCTGTATAATAATAATTTTATATTTATAAGATTAGACGTAAAATGGTTGATTGGCTTGAACCTAAATAATATGCATCCCTAGTCCGGACAAAAAAAGATTCCAACTGGTCCGCTAAATATATATATTTTTAGTCAAAAAGGTTGTGGTCCTTGCCCACTAGATGACGATGAAATATAAAAACGTAGATATCTTGTATGGGTTCTTCTCAGCCACTTATTTCCCTCACAATTATCCCTCCTTCACAAAGACTTGGACCGGGTCAAAATTTTCGTAAAATAAGAGAACTGAGAGAGATTTGCAATAGCAAGCAATTTTTTTTTTAATATCAGCCATATACTCACATTTATATATGATATATACTTGGAAAAACAATCACACAAGAATTAAAATTGATGGTTGTTTTATCATTAACTTTATTTATAATCTCTTTCTTATTATATACTACTACATTGGCTTCTATCAAAATTATACATATAAATAGATTTAAATTTAATTTTTTTAAAATTAGTATAAGAATTTCAGTCACTCAAAAGTCAAATAAAACGTAAATACATCATAGTCGAACTAAATAAATGAAGCCTACCCAAATTTAAGTGACCATAAGTCAACACCAATACAATTTGGACTTGGATTTTTTCGCCCACGTCATATGGTTTGAAAAATAAAAAAATGTATTATTTCAAAGAAGGCATCATAGTCATAATTGACGCATACTCAAATAACAAAATGAAAGCATGAAATGAGAATTTTTTTTTTAATAACAAATGCAAAAACTGCTTGATTCGAAGAATCAACGTATTGGAAATTGGTACTCTAATATCGAGAATATGTAAATTTCATAAAATTTTCTTTTTTAAAAAAAGACAGAGAACTTGATATTTTATAAAAGAGTTAAAAGGTATATTTGCCCGTCAATTTTAATTCATTTAAAAGTGTTTGGTATTCTAAATTTATATATGGTGCAATCTTACCCTTTAACATTTGAAAATAATGCCTTATTGAAAATATTAATTTTAACTATTAGTTAGCTAAAAAATTACAAAAAAATACTTCAGAAATTATAGAAGATAACCCATCAAATTACATATAAATTAGTCTTACTCTTGTGAAAAGAAAAAATACAATTTTGATCAATCATTATTTTAGATACTTAATCAATATTAATTTTGATATGAAATACTTATTTTCAATTTTATGGGACCTTTTTAGTAATTTTTTAGGTTTTTTTTAATAATTTTTCAATTAACTAACTATTGAAGTCCACTTTTTTCATGCCAACAAGGTGCCTAGTACTCTATTTTTAAACATTGAAGGATAAAATTGTACTATATGTAAATTTATGATGCCAAAAGCCCTTAAACGAATAGTTAAAGGTCAAAAATCACTTTAATCTGTTATAAAAATAATAAAATGTGAAAAATATTTAAAAAAAAAGAAAACTTAGTGAAATTTCAGGAATCTCAATTGGAGATGATTTACTATATCCAAAAGATCAAATAAATAGAAGCAACACAACTCAAACATTACTCAATAAAAATCTCAAACACTCCACTGCCTTACTATCCTGAACGTACAATTACAATAGCCATGGTTTCTTTGAGGTTGATTTCTTCTCTCTTCTTCTTTGTCCTCAACCTAACCTTAATATCTCATCATGGCACTAATGCTCAGCAAAACTTCTTGAAATTCTTCTGTGGTAACAGCACTGATGATACCACTAGTACCTTCAAAACCAACCTTAAAGGCCTCTTGTTTAACATCTCTTCCAACACAAAAATCGACTATGGCTTCTACAACTTCTCCTCCGGCGAGAACTCCGACAAAGTCAACGTCATCGGCCTATGCCGAGGAGATGTTAAGGTACAAGATTGCCGAAGTTGCCTCGCAGATTCAAGGGTTGTCCTTCCCCAAGCGTGTGCCCCTAACGTGAGAGAGGCAATCGGGTGGTACGACAACTGCTTTCTCCGATACTCCAACCGAACCATAGTCGGCATCATGGAAACGTCGCCATATTTCTATCTGTGGAACACGCAGGACGCGTTGCAGAAAGATCAGTTCAAGTTTGTGGTGACACAGTTGATGAATTTCTTGATGGAAAGGGCCGCTTCGGTGACTCGTTCCGTAAGTTCGCGGCGGCGAATGCGACGGGACCGAGCAATCAAACGATATACGGTCTGGCACAGTGCACGCCGGACTTGTCGAACAAGGATTGTAGAGTTTGCTTGAATGGGGCAATCTCTGAAATTCCTAAGTGTTGCGATGGAATGAAAGGTGGAAGAGTGGTAAGACCAAGTTGCAACATCAGATACGAGACGTATAGCTTCTTTGATTCCGCAGCTTCACAACCTTTCACTTCACCACCCTTGCCTCCATCTCCCCCGTCGGCTGTTCATCCCGTGTCCAAACAAGGTGCATATAGATCTTTTCTTTTCTTTTTCTTTTTTTTTCCTTTGGACCACGTGCGCGCGTGTGTATATACAACTTTCTTTTGTCCACAATGAAGAGTTTAAAGTAAACTGGGTCCCGCAAGCTTACCAAAATCTGAGTATGTTTCCATGCTCAAAAAAATGCCTAAAAAATATTTATAAATTACCTATCAACAAAATCCTTACATTTGCATCAGCCAGATTTAACTATATATGATATGGATTATATGCCAAATTCTTATTAACTGTAAATCTTTGTTGATCGTATATGTATAACTTATGCTAGGCAAAAACTGAAAAATGATATTGATGTTTGTGAACATAACTTCCTATACATTTTTGAGATTTAACTAATTACTGTTATCAGGGTCATATATTAAAGAACTTGAAGGAGTATGTTTTTCTTGGTATTTTAACGAGGAAAAAAAATATATTGTTTTGCGCAGGAAAGTGCAACGCATCACGAACAGTTATTGCTGTAGGAGTGCCAATTATTGTGCTGCTTGCAGTGCTCATAATTGTGGTCGTAGTTAAAGCCAGGGGACCCAAGAGTATTGAAAGTAAGTCAACATATATAGCATGTTCTGGTGAGTTCAACACCCCTGGTCTTAATGTATATCCAAAGCCTTTCTGGGTTGTTCTAATCTATTATTGTAATTACTAACCCATTTAGCTTATGACACGGTGATATATATGAACTCTTTTTGTTTTGTTGTTGTTGTTGGTAGACTGGTGATGAGATGAATTTTACTTAAGGATGTGCTAAATTCAGCTACAAATTAAACAAGGAAAAAAAGTAAATGTTATTATAACAAGTCTGAAGAGAGAGCTCTATGTTAAGTGAGAGACTCACCTCCAAAACTCATCAACCTATTTTACTTGATAGACTCACCAGTATGGAACTCATCAAGGACTGATAACAATAATATTATAAACACAAGTTTAAACAGAGACCTTGTCAAAAGATTAGCTTATTGAGTGAAGAGCTTTGTAAACTTATAAATTAACTTCACTTACAAGGGTCCTTGATGTAAAACGATAACCATAGGATCATCCCTTTACCTCAAGTATGAAATTCAGCCTTCTATTTTTGGGCTAAAAATGTTACGTGGCGCGGCTTGGCCTTAGTTGGGCTACCTTGGCTATGTTATGTTTCGGTACAGAAGAGGAATTGTTTAACTTATAAGTTTGGGCTAATATTATCAACTTACGGCCCGACTTAGCCTTAATTGGGTTTGTGTGTCAGTTGTGCCAAATTTTTATGGAAAACTAGACACAAGTAATTGGAATTTAGTAAGGATATTGTCTAGTTGTTTACTTGGTTATTTTTGAGTGTTTTGTGCAGAGTTACAGAATGAAGTGCATAAACTGAAATTGCAACAAGAACAGAGTAGATCACAACAGCAACAGATGAATGAAGCTTTGGCATTCCTACTCCAAAACTTTGAGGGTCAACTCCCATTTGAGTTTGTTAAGACAGTAATATGATGATATGTATGAATTACACAACTTTGAATTCTTTTACGATTCTTCTAATTTGTTACTCATGCTACGTTATATATTTTTCCTTTTTAGGTACAAAATGGGCAAAATGGTGGAAATGCAGCGGCTAAAACTCAGTCGCCATACTCTTCCAATAAGGATAAATAGCTTACCTGGAAGATTTGGTTTTCATGGTAAGTCCATGAAAGCTTAGTTAGCTTGGAGGTTCTGAGTTCATATTCTGAGACTAGCAGCAAGCAGAAGCGGTAAAGATAATTAGCTTATGGATCGTGTATGAAGTTGAATTGTAATGTCCATATTTAGCTGTAATTGTAATGGATTGGAATATTATAACTAGAAAATATTGCAGATACTGTTTGAACCTTAGCCATACAGGCAATTTAAACCGATCGATGGTAAAAGCTTCCAAAGTTAATTATCAATAAAACCAAGACCAATTTTAAGATAATACTTAAAGATAAAATAATTTTAAGATACTAAAGAAATAATATTAACCATAGATATTAAATCAAATCTTGATAAACCCTAGATCAAATCAAATATAATTTTCATCATTTTTCCTCATATGGAAGAACTTTGGAGAGTTAAATAGATGGTAGTTGTGAACATCATATTTTGTTCAGGCTACCAAATGTAAATTAAAAATAAATAAAATGCCCAACAAAATTAAGATAAATAAATAAAATTAAAAAAGGAAAAATAGAGTTTTATAAAAAAAATTAAAAATAAAATAATATCTTCATAACTTTGAAAGAAATTTTTTCCCTTTCCTTTTGACTCCCAAATCCCTTTATTTTCATTTCTATTAAATCAATTGCCTTAAATGTAGATTTTAAAATATGAAATAATGGAAAAAAGTCAAAATGAAATTTGTCTTAATACGCTTGATTCTGTCATTAAGAGAAAAAACTTCAGTTGGAGCCTATAAAAAAGATAGCATAGAAAAAGAAAAGGAAGAAGAAGGGAGAGATGGAGAAAGTAAGGAGGTAGGTAGAAACTATTAGGGTATACATATTGTAAGAGCTCTTTCTTCTATCATTCTCTTTTATTTAATTCTCATAGTGTACAAGCATTATATGTGTCCATTGGGTAATGAGTCTTGTTGAGGATTGTGATTATTGTACCTTCAACTTCATTTTTCTCCAAACCAATGATGTGCTTCAGCTAATCCAACATGCTTTCCAAGAGGAATAGTATTCATATATGCTTGAAATTAATATGTCGCAGAGATTCATGAGTACAGTATGCCATTCTTTTCCTTTTTTTTAACGTATGGAATAAATATGATTTTTGATGAGGATGATTTATCAGTCATGGGATTTCATAAATTACTTACCTTGCAATGAAGGGAGAAAAATGGAAATGGAAATTGGCCTTAGTTGGCGTGTACTTGTAGCATGCATACACACACACACACACTTGTGACAATTGAACTGATGCACGCTAGTGGATAGGCTTGAGAGGAAATGGTTAATTTGCTTCCTTTCTTCTTTTATTTATTTATTATTTATTTTCTTTTCATAAATATTTTAAAAGGCGTTGAGTTTTTTTAGGCTCATTTCCAGTTTTGTTGCAAATAAAAAATAAATTATTAATTTTTTTATCTTTTAAATTTTTCGTGAGTGATACTAAATCACCGTGAATATTTGACACATTATTGAGGTATATATCATAAGTATATTAAATCACCGCAACTATCAATTTTTTTTTTTGTGTGTGTGCATTACTTCTAAAAAATATAAGTCTATTTTTAGGCTATGTCTTGAGTGATACTAAATTATCATAGATCCCTAAAAATATCGATCGAGATACTATGAATGATATTAAATCATAACTGTAATGACCTTAATTTTTAATTTGAATAATTTTTCCCTTTCAATAGATATTTTATTTAAATAAGTTTTTTTAGCAAGTAGAAAATGGTAAATTAGAGGAAGTTATGTTAGAAAATTTCTTAAAAATCCAAAGTTCAAGTTTTTTTTTTTGAATAAAAGTTTATTTTTAAATTATATAAAAATCTTGTACCCTTTCGTATAATTTTCTTGTACCCCTTCTTGTGATTTTCTTGTGTTCCTTCTTGTAATTTTCGCAAATACTTCTTTTGGTCAGAATTTATCTCCATGGTTTGAGAAAAAACAGAGCGTTTCATTTTTGTTCTCTTCACCGCCAGTACTCTCCTCTGCTCCTTCATTATCGCTCCACTTCTCAAGTTCTTCTCATCAATTTTCTTTGCTCACCATCGATTGCGTCTCTTCGCTGCTATTGCCTCACTCTTCGTTCTTCTTTCTGCCTAAGTTCATATGTTACAGTAAGGTTGGGTTGCTGGATGCCTTTTCCCCTGCCATCGTTTTTAGCTTCATGTTAACTTGAGGTGAGTGCTCTTCAATTTCTCTGCTTGCTGTCGCATTCCTGTAGATGAGAGGGAGTTGGAGTCACTGAATTCCTTCTTGGCTTGCTGTTCTTTATTTCTTTTCTGCTCAGTGGCCGACTGTGGTGGTGCGTACGTTCGATTCCTATATGCTCTTCCTCCTAAACTGTTGGCATCGTGTGTTTGCTTGATCTTTCTCTTCACTCTTCCTTCCTATTCAGCTAGTGGGTGCTGTGTGAGTGGGTATGCTAAATTCAACTTCTTCTTCTTTGTTTTTTTTTTTTTTTGTTTTGGTCGAAAATTCTGCCTCTGCTTTTCTTGTTGCTGCCGTGTCTTGCTTCAGAATTAAGGAGCTGAATTCGTTAATGCTGTGGAATTTTATTGTGATGCTAAGCTTAATGTTGATAAAATTTATGTGAAAAGTTAATTAAATGGCTAGATGATTATTGTTAGATAAAGTTGGATACTCTCAAGATGTTTGTGAAAATGTTTGAATGAAGAATTTAGGAACTATTTTAGATAATATTAGATGTTATTTTATTAATGTTGAGCTAAATATTGATGAGAAAATTAAGCGTTGGAAATGGTTGAATTTGCTTGGATTTTTGCCTCATGATTTTGTTAATGGTAAAAGTTCTCTTGGTGCTTGTAAATGTGCTTGAAAATTTTGTTGGTCGAAATGAAATTGTTAAATTGTTATAATAGAGCTTGGATGAATTATGAATATTATTTAAAGGAGTATATGTAAGGTTTGAAATTTTAAGAATATCAAAATATGAGAAAGGAATGCCTAGAATGCCTTTATGGTATGTTATTAAATCCAAAGGAAGCAAAAGAATAGTTGATATGAGATGTTATGACTTATGGTTGAGAGTAGATTATAAAGAGCTATGAGAATGAATTGCAAATCATCAAAGGTTTAACTAACCTAAGTATACTTGGAATATAATTAGTTAAAATATTATCTTTAATATTGTTGGATTACCATTAAGTGCTTAAAAAATTATTTGATAAATGATTTTAAAATTTTGATTTACTTGTCAGGACATTAATAATGCCATTAGAATAAAAGTGTAAAGTAAGAGAAGCAAATTTTAAAACTTTTTCAAACTTTCAGGTGAGTGGGTAGCGTTCCTAATGAATTTCTTGTAATTGTTTACAAAATTCCTTTACTTAAATTTTAATACTATTTCTTTATTTGTTATATAAGCATTCTTGTCAATTCTACTTTTATAATAATTATTTTATTAATCATGAGATCTTGATTTTACTATTAATTTATGCTAATGACAAATAACAATTAAAGTTGATATACGATAAACGGTGTTATTTTTTAAAAATAGCTCAATTGTTTAATTTTATGTTTGATATGCAAACCTTTAGTACAACAACTCGTGCATAGAGGAAATGATAATGAATATGAGAATGGAAAATGACATCGAATTGTATATTTCGAAAGTGAAAATTTTGAGTTTGTTTTTTTTACTCCATGCACGCTTGATTTTAATTAGGAAAATTGAGTTCAGAATGCTGGATGTTAACAGCAGTTCTGTTAGCCCTTGGTGCATCATGGTATACCTAGTTAGCAAGGTGTTTGTTGGAAGTGCTAGCCCTATGCGAAGGCCAACGCACATGGATCAGAGGGATGGTAATTCGTGAGTATTGTACTTATGCTTGTTTTCATGGACTTCATGCCTGTGCTTGATTTGTGGCTCCTGCCGTGCTTGTTTCGTGGCTTTTAGCTATGCTTGATTGGTTACTTGCTTTCATAGACTGTGTGTCCATACTTGATTGGTTATTTATCCCTGTGGACTGTGTGTCCACACTTGTTATTTGTTCTGGTAAAGCCCTCCTATATTAGATTTAAAACTTATCATTTTATATTTGTTTCTTTAAAGGATTTTTTAAATTGCACCATTATTTGAAATCTTTTTATATATATATATATATATATTAAATAGAAAAATTTTGATAAATTTATCTAGTTTAGATGCTATTGTTGATTTCATAGTTGTATTATTGAGCAAACTTGTCATTTATTGTTTGTTAAAGTAAGTTTCATTATTTTCTTGTTTTTGTTTAAACTAAATTTATCAGTTACTACCTGTCACATTTTATTTTTAATTAATTATAATTTATAATTTCAATTGGAATGCTGCTCACCGAAAAATTCTTTGGCCTCAGATGTTGTAGATGACCCTATCTATTGATCGTTGAGGGGCAGTGTCACTTTTTAGACAGTGGAAGTACGTTTTGGTTATTTTGATGTAATTGTAATCTAGTGCTCTACATATATCATAGTTAGATCTTAGTTTTGTTTTGATGATTTATAATTTGTTAGTGTGGAGCTAAGCTCCTTCACTGTATTTGGCTAATAAGTTTTGTTATGGTAAAAAAAATTTTAGAAGGTCCAAATTACGGGAGGAACTCTACCGAAATTTCTATAGAATATTTAAGAATTTTTGGTTACCTTACAATTATATATATAAATTAGTTATTGATATTTTAGCTTAATTTCATATAATTAAGGCTTATTGAATGTGAGTTTATCTCAAATTCCATACCAGTCATCCAGGGTGTGACAATAGCAATTATTAAATTTCTTATTAAGATTTTTTTAATCAAATTGTTCTTTGAAAAATTATCTCTAAATATCCCTTTTATACTTTTAGGGTTTGCCATGAGTAATACTAAATCACCATGTGCACTTAAAGTGTCAATTAGTGAACTGTGAGTGATTTTAAATCACTGCAGGTTCCAATACTGGTTAATTTGCCCCCTCTTGTGCATTATTAAAAAATTATAAAAATAATAAAATTTTTAGCATATTTTAGATTATGCCATGAGTGATACTAAATCAATTTAGATCCTTAAAAATATCAAAAAAAGATATTGTGAATAACACTAAGTCATTGCAAGTATCAATTTTTGTTTTGAAAATTTTATAATTAAATTATTTTATAGAAAATTCACTTATAAAATTCCTTTAGGGTTTGTCATGAGTGATACTAAATCACTGTGTGTATTTAAAGTGTTAACTAGCGAACTGTGAGTGATATTAAATCACCGTAAGTTTTAATATTAGTTATTTTTATTTTACCCAAAGGTTCTTCCTTATGAAAATTTTGTATTTAAAAATAAATATAATTATATAACACAAAATAGCGTTCTCTTCATAAAATAAATTAATAAAAAATTAAAAAAAAACTTAAATAATAATGTTTTGAACTACATAGACTTTGATTTTTATAATAAGGTATATAGGCCCTAGGCTTTAATCCTAAGTCAAGTCCTTTCATGTAAATAAATGATTTTTTCCTTTATTTTTTTAATCTTCATTTTTTGCATGTGATTAAATAGTAATTAAGATATTATTAATTTTATACAATCAACTTAAGGTAACTATTTCTATGAACGGGTGTCATAGGGTGCAAACTGTCGCACCCAAATCATGCCTTTCCTGGAGAGGGAAGGTCAATACATGTAAAAAAATTGGAATCACCATCAAAGTTTTTAAGGAAACCTTAAAAAACTATATAAAAAAAGATGATTTGTGAAAAAGGTTTGAAAGTCTGTTGCATGTGGGGAAGATGTTAGGCACTTTATGACACCTATTTATAAAAATGATTACCCTAAGTTGATTGCATAAATTAATTGGCCTTTTAATAATATCTTAATTACCCTTTATAATCACATGAGAAAAAAGAAACAAAATAAAACTTTAAAAGAAATTATTTATTTATAAAGGAGGACTTGACCTAGGATCAAAGCCTAGAGCCTTCATACCCTGGGAATCAAAGTCTACGTAGTTCAAAAGTATTATTAGTTAAATATTTTTTATTCTTTAAATTTTTTTATGAAAAAGAATATTATTTTTGGGTTAACCTTTATTATTATTATTGTATAAAAATTTAACCAGTATTGAAACCTGCGATTATAGTCTATTAGTTGATATTTTAAATGTACACGGTGATTTAATATCACTTATGGCAAACCCTAAAGGAAGTTTTAAAGAGGAATTTTCTATAAACTAATTTAATTATGAAATTTTAATTGCAAAAATTGATGCCTGCGATGACTTAGAGTCATTCATAGTATCTCATTTGATATTGTAGAGATCCATAGTGATTTAATATCACTCAGGATATAACTTAAAATATGTTAAAAAAAATTTTTAGGTTATGCCATAGTGATCTGATATGACTCATGAATTTTTTATTTTTTATTTTAAAAAAGAAAGCTGTAAGACTTTTTTTTATCATCGAACCCTCTTCCTCTTTCTAGGAAAAGAAAAAGTTAATGATTCATTAATCAAAACAAGAAACTCATTCCATTTTGTAATAAAGCCACAAGAGTGACTCTTATCACAAATAAAATAACAATAACAAAAAAAGAAATGTCACCCAAAATCTCAAGCAAGTATAGGGGTCATCTGGTAACACAATAAAGATAAAAAAAATTAATGGTTGAGGTTACAAGATGCCACATGATGATCAAACTAAACCAAATGCAAGAGTACATGACATGAAACTGAACATATAAAGCTCCATATTATTATTATTACACAGGAGTGTATAATCTAAACCCAAGAAGCTTTTATTTCAAAGAGATTTTTCCGATTAAGCACATGAAGTTAAAGAGACATGGAATCTAAATGGAATCGGTTACCTTTCAAAGCTTCGCCTAATATGTTTTGCTTCTTCAAATTTTCCTATCCATTTGTTCTCTCCTCAAATTTCTTCTCTCCTTTTCTTGTGGCCTCTTTCTCTTTCTTTTATGGGCACCAACTAAATTTTTATCACTTAGTGATAGAATCAAGCAAATTAAAACAACATTTATTTTCACTTTTCTTCATCATTTTAGATTTCAAATTTTCATTAAAGGCAATCAATTTGATAGCAACAAAAATGAGGAGATTTGAGAGTCAACAAAAAAGTGAAAAAATATCTTTTAAATTAGGAAGATATTATTTTATTTTTAATTGTTTTTCATAAAACCCTATTTTCTTCTTCTTTTTTAACTTACTTAATTTTATTGGCTTTTATGTATAGTTTATATCTGGAAGCATAGACAAAATATGGTGTTCACAATCGTCATTAAGCAAAGCAAAGTTGATGTTGCAGAACTTATCTGTAATGATCCATGTAACATATAAATCATAACAATCTTTCCAGCAAATGAGGTATTGTTGGATGGGATCTAATTGAGTTTGAAATGTTCATTCGACTATGATAACATAACATTAATGGTTTCAGTTGGTGGTGTAACAACTGACAATGTGGAATTGGGGTATGGTGGGGTTGTGTACTTGCAGAATCATCAAAAAGCAGAAGGGGTGGCTCAAAAGTACCCCAATAAAGAACAAGATCCTCAACATTAAATATCAGACTGATGGACATGCTTAAAGGTAAATCTAATGAATAAGCATTGGGCCTCAGTTTTTGGTTTTGTTTTTTATTTTGTAATACAAAAAGGGCTAGAAACTGAGCATGTAACTTCTTGAGCGAATTTCTCGAAAGTACTTTAGACATATTCGAGCAATAATGTAGTCTCCAACATTAAGTTCGTGGGATATATGTGCATTGGCAACTAATTTATATGCATCATTACTCATTGCTAATTTTCACCTAATTTTAGTAAGATGTTTAGGAGTGTGATAGGTAAAGGTTGTAATGAAGTTAAGGAAATGAACTGTCAGATAGAGAGGTAAAGGATCAAGAGGTTGTTTGGGATAAAAAACAAGAGCATTATCAAGAGGTTAAGGAAATGAACTGTTAGATGGAGAGGTAAAGGATCAGGAGGTTATTTGGGATAAAAACCAAGAGCATTATCAAGAGGGTTCTTGCAAGTGGCCTAAATAGAAAATAGGCTCAATTATTTGCTTGTTAGTAGGTTAAGACTATATGGATTAACTCCCTGATTTATAGGTTCATGTTTGACAGAACAAAATTGTCTTTCCTTCATGTTTGAACATATATGTGTTCTCTCACTTGCAATTGGTAACATTATGGCCATAAAGCTAAGGGTGCCTTAAAATGATGAGAGCTACATCCATGGAGAACACATCACAAAGGATTTCTTCTTGATACTCTTCTAATTAAAAGGGAAAGTGACATTGTTGAGCAATAAGGATAAGTAATGTATTTATCCAAGCTATAGATGAAATGGTTCAGGATAAGACTTTAAGTTAAGGCCAAATCTAGTTGCTCCACCACTAGAGATCACATTTCTCATGCTACCCTTATCCATTTTTAGCTTACATACATGTTCCTTACATTTCACAAAAGTATAGAAGATGTTGTTTCTCATCCAAGAGTCCTCTATTAATGGGGTAGATGTAATATTTCTTACAATGTTCAAGCATCTTGAGTTAGGTTTAGTACCCTCTAATATAATATCCTTATCAATATTAAAAGCACAATCAATAGGGTCAACCACTATATTAGCTTCAACTACCTTATCCGTATCATCAACTTGATGTTTTCAAGGATTAAGGTACGTTGTGGGCACTTAGAAGCGATATGACCTATCATGTGACAATAGAAACACTCAATAGATGGCCTATTAGGTTAGGAACTAGAACCTCTAGATTCAACATACTTAGTGTTACTCCTAAGGCTAGAGGTTTGACTCGGAGGAAGTTGTGAACTTAACTTAGGCAAAAATCCTGAGGAATGATCAGTAGGTATAAGGTTGCAAGTGATATATGTTGGTACGCTATCTCTTACATGGAAAACTCTTAACAGAGTAGCATCTAGATAGTAAATCTATTTTCATAGATTTATGATACATTTCTTTTAAGATGTCTGGGTAGTTTATCCTAAATTCTTATTAGATGTCATGTCTAAAGCATTTAATTAATGAACCTTTCAATTATCCAAGAAGGCTCAAACACATGATTCCTAATAAGGAGGTCATCATGCTAAGATACATATTCAGATGCTGTGGAAGTTTGCCTAAAGTTAAGTAGGTAATTGTATAGCTTGCATTTCATAGTAGCTGGTTAGCATATACTTCTCTTTCAATTTCAGCTTCATCTCAACCTAAGTGTTTATAGGAGGTTTTCCTAAGCATTCTATGTTTTCTTAGACATTCTACCAATATTTCCCAGCAGATCCTATAAGCTTCATTTTTGTGAAGCAAAAACATTTTATGTCACTCATGTTATACTAATCAAAGTAGTCATCCATGGTAGCTAATCAATCTAAGAAGGCTCTTAGGTTTAGTCTATTGTAAAATTAGGTACTTCTACTTTGACCTTTCTTATAGCACCATCATGGAATTCATGTCAAGAGGTTTCTTAGTTATGTCTAGGGGGTGATGTTTTATATCGATTTCTTGGTGGTGGCTTATAGCTCTAATCCTTATATCATTAATCCTAAGGGACCTCTACTTCCTTAAAAGGTCTGGGATTAGGTTCATGATTAAGTGGTATAATATTGTGGGTAATAGGGCTTGTAAAGGATCGGTAAGTGTTAACCTCTAAAAGTTCATGTTATTTCATCATATTTTCCTTAGATTCTAATCCATTTTGGTTCAATTGTATATGTTTTTATTGTCCAAATTAGGACAATGTGCATTTTATTTTGGGCTTGTGTTCTTGACTTTAATTTGATATTTTCAGCCTAATTTCATGTTATTTTGATTGAAGTTTTGATTAAAAGCATTTATGGAGCTTTGTGGATGCTTTTGGATTAAGAAATCAAGAGCAAAATGAATGATTTTTGTTAGCTGTAAAAACAGTGCAAAACTGCTAAAGTCGTCCCAAAGTCATAACTTTCGTTCGCTACTTTCACTGCTGTTAGAAAAACGCTGCATTTCATTTATCAGAAATTAGTTAGCTAAGATACATATAAGCTGAGAGCTCAACCCAGAACGCATTCTTCAGACTTTTAAACACATTTGGAGCTTATTTTCTTCAGTTTTTCTATTCCTCTTCCCTTTCCTCTCTTTTAATCTGAAATGGGTCCACTTATTTTATATATTTGTAGCTTGCGGATGATAATGAGTAGCTAAACCATTTGTTCTAGGATTATTTGGAATCCTTGTATGGATTAACACTATACTTCTCCTCTCTTTTTATGATTAATATATATATATGTTTATTTTACTCTTTCCTTAATGCTTCTAAGTGATTGGCCACTATTTAGATGTTGGGTTCACTTAATTGATGCTTGAGAGGGTTAGGTTGAGTGTAGAACTTGGGTAATCTTGTGCAAGAACTTGATATTTACATGTTGAATGGATGGTTTTGTTAGTAAGATATAGATATACTTGCTAGCTTTGCATAGCCACATTAGGGTTAGTATTTAAAATTGAGTTTTATTAATTGTAACAAGAGATTGGGCAATTAATTTAACTAAACACTTGTTCATGACTTAAGAGAGCTTGTCCAAGTATTTTTAGAACCCTAAATTAACACTTATTTTTATTAAAAGTATTTACGAGAGGAGGTAATTTTGGTGTTATGAAATATAAGGAGGACAAATAATCTTAGGTCTCAATTTGTGTTTGAAGTTTGTGAATCAATCACTTTCTTTATTTTCTAGTATTAGTTTCATTTGAAAAATCATTTTTACCTAATATATGTAGCTCAACTTGATTGAATTTGCTTGGTCTTTTGCTTGATCATTTTTTTTAAACAAATCTTAGAGAAAACGATACTTTACTTTCATTATATTACTTGCTACAACCCGTGCACTTGCAGTGAGCAACAGTAAGGCTGTGTACATAGGGTTCTAGTATAGTCATTCCCAGTGTATCTTAGACTTTAATCACTAGGGTTTCCCAATAATCATACTTTAATTTTTCCTATTGTTCACCTACTTTGTTCTCGGAAGGAATCCCTAAGTTCTTGATGTTGATGTTTAGATTTGCTTTATACTTGTAAGATTTTGATCAATGCCATCAAGCTTGTTTGTTAAGACTACCAAAGCCTTAGTAAGGTTATCAATGAAAGTTTGATTGGTATGGTTATTTTGGACCATTTAGGATCTAAGGAAGTCAAGCTGAGGTTTAATAGATTTAAGCTCTCATTCAAGGAAGGCTTGATTGTTGTAAAGGTCATGAATGATCATGCAAGAGTAAAAGTGTACTAACATACAAGTTTAAGGTGGTTCTATCCTAAGGGATAATGGTCCCAAAGTTACCCTTACCAAAAAGGTAAAGACCCTATATTTAACAAGTCTAATCTTTTGAAATCTTAAGAGCTCCTCGAGAATAAGACTCATTAAATAAGTAAAAATATGAGTGAAGTCTTCACTATGATCTCAGAGGGTTTAAAAACCCTACAAGAAAATCATTATAAACTTTGACTAACTTAGGGTAAAAGTTGGCTCGGGTATGAGGTTCAATATGTGTAAGGAATTGATGAATTTCAATATTTTAATGCATTTAATAGTGTTTTTAAATGCAATTGAAATTCATCTTTTGGAATTAATTAGCAAATATGCGATTAATTGGATAATTATTTATGAGATTGAAGGTGGATAAAGTTCAAGACAATTGTAGAAGTTATTGGATAAATTACGGCATTAAATTTAGTTTTTATTCATATAGAGAGGCCCAATTTATAGGCCTAAAGTTGATAACTTTGAAGCCCACAAGAAATTGAATTCTGCCTAGTGATGCTGTAGCATCAATTTTAGATGTCGTGACATTAGACCAATTTTCAGCAAAACACACATCTTTACTTAAAATCATGTTTTAAGGGTTTCTGGCATCATTTTCATTCTAGTTCATTTTCAACCAGTAACTGCACGTCCAAGGAGCATTTTAAGGTGGAGAAAGAGTTGGAGAAGCTTGGGGTACACTTGGGTCTTATAATTTGTGATAGAAATTATCCTTCCTAAGCTTTCTTCTTCCTTTTCTCTACATTTTGATGTATCTTTTGCTGAATATTATTGCTTTATGCTGTTTTAATGGTTGTTAGTGTAACATCCCAATTTAAATTCTAATAGTTAATTCGAGTTAATAGAAATTTTAGAAAATATTTAGAGGTAAATAAATTAGTAGGAGATGATCATTAAATCTAACTTAGGATATAATTCTAAATTAAATTTTTTTAAAAAAATTATTAATTAATTAATTAAAAAATATTATTAAATTATTATTATTATTATTAATAAAAAAAAGAGAAAAGAAGAAAAGGTAAGAGAAAAAAGAAGAAGAAGAAGAAGAAGAAGAGAAGCACTTTCGGCGTCCCTCGCGTGCTGCAATCATTACATATGTATAATAATAATAAAAAAAAGGGAGAGAGAGGAAAGAAGAAATAATAAAAAAAATGTGGGACCCACTGAATTTTTATAAAAACTCACCTGTTTTCTTCGTTTCTTCATTCATTCCTTCGTGCGCGAGCTGAGGCAGAGTGAGCATGAATCGCCGGTGCGGGAGATCTGAGTGTTTAAGATAAGAGTTTTTAATAGGATATTTAGGGTGTGATTTTAAGCTTTTCAAGACTAAGTAAGTGTTCTAAAAATTTTTCTTAGTCATCCTTCTTCTTTGGTTTCTGAGTTTGTAGTGGTAAAAAATTTAAGATATGAAAGAGGGATGAATTTATGTTGAACAAATATGATTTTTGAGGTTGTTAGTAGTATAATAAATGTTCTAGAGTATAAATTTGTTGATGATCTTTGAATTTGTGGCTTATGGATCAAATTCTAAACTAGATCTGAAAATATATGTTGATTTATTGAGGTTTAGATGATTATTTAGGATGAGAAATGAATTATTATGGCTATAGGATTATGATTCTAAGCTAGAGACTCAATTTTTAATTTTTAAATATTTTAGGTGCGAATTTATAAAATAAAAAGAAAATTTTGATAATAGAAATTAGTTTAAAATTTGATTTTTAGATTATTAATGTTTATTGATGAGTAAAAGAGGAGTTAAAAATTTTACTTAATAGTATTAACTCTAAATTTGTATTAAGATTGAGATTAGGAATTATGTTATATTTTTTTAATTCTATTATTAGAATTATTTTATTAGTTTCAATAATTGAAACTAATATTTATAAATAATATGTTATTTGTAAATTGTATTATTGGTAAAGATTGTGGTGGGAGAGAAATTGTAAGGAATAATTTATTAAAAAAGCCACGAGGTAACCATGCTTTTAATTTATGATTAGTGTTACTTCATGTTAATTGGGTGATTATTGAGAAAATTATGAATTTTTTTAATATTGTATATTGTGCAATATTATTATGAATTTGTTTGATTATTGTGGGAGGTGTTGGGAGACTTACTATTATTGTTATATTTATGTGTCATGTGGTACGTCCCTATTGGAGCTCAATAGGTGGCTTGTAAGAGCTCGGGCTAATCTACCTTTGGTCAGGTAATTTAACACCGAGTGAGGGTTACGGCTCGAAGTTAATAGAGAGATATAAGGATGGTTATTTGTGTGTATTGTAATATTTCTTATATTTGTTGGAATTATATTATTTTTAATTCTCACTTAATAAGCACACACTTAACTGTTTGTATATACTATCATAAATTGGCTTTGGTTACTGGAACTTTTGAGTCTCATTATGTGGTTAACAATTTTCAGGAGAAGAGCCACGAGTGACACGTGGAGGAGTCCCAAAGGCGTAGTGGCATAGATCCACTGTCTCTTTTGGGTATTTGATTTATGATTTATAATGTGTTATATTGCCAATATTAGGGCTTTTTATTTATTGACAATTATATGAATATATAAATGTAATCATGCCTTTCAAACTATTTCTATTTTTGATACACTTTGGATGACTGTAATTTTAATATTTGGTTTACTTTGGATTGGTTAAAATGGCATGATTATGAGGCCAAATAACTGGCTTGTTTTGAAAATTGACTAAATTATTTATTTTACTTGTTGGGAGTATAACGATGGACAAATGTGATTTATTTTACTTGTTGGGAGTATAAGGATGGACAAATGTGATTTAGCCTAATGGCATGTGGGAGGTAAAAATTTATCTGAAATGTTATATTGTGCGAGTTGAAGTCAATTATAAAATATTTTTATATTAAAATTATTGATATAAAATGTGTTGGGTGGCTGTAACCCAACTATGGTTGAGTTAAATTATTAAAAAAAATTTGGTGTGTTACAGTTAGTGGTGAACACGTTTGACCTAGAGTAGCTATAAACTTGTTGGTGGATTAGAGCTTGTTTTTACCTATTGGTTATGCTTAATATTAATTTTGGTTGCTCAATCTTGTATTTATTTGTCTATTTAATGTTTGGCTACCATTAAATATGGATTTGAGTGTTGGGGTTTTTTCCTTGACAAAGGAGAATATCATTTGGACCCTTAGATTGAGTAATATGAGATTAAATTATGATCTAATTTGTAATTACGATAGAAATATATTTAATTGTCTCATATAATTAAATTAGAGTGAGTTAGAATTAAAGTTGTCTCTTAGATAATTTTGTTAAAAATAACATAATTAATTTAAGAGAGGGTTATTTGAGGTTTAAAAGGCCCTTATAGTCATTAATACTCTTGATTAACAAAATTAGCATTAAAATTAATTAATTGGGTGAGAAAAAGATCTATGAAGCTAGTAAGGGATTAGTGACTTTAGGTTGCATTGGACATTTGTAGTTGTTGGATTGGAAATCTCGTTACATTTTATTCATTTCACTTTTTAATTTTTCTTAATCAATCAATTTTAATTGATTTTACTTAACATGAATAAAAAATGAGAATTTTATTGCCTAATTGCTATTGTGCTTGATTCCTTGTGGAATCGACCTTAACGTATTATTATATTGCACTTTAATCGGTACACTTGCGGTGAAATGTTTTGTGTGCATCAGGAATATGTGTGATCCTAGAATGCGGAGCAAGCGTAAATTAATAAAGAGTAATGAAAATATAAATGAACTAAATGAAGAACAAAATAAAGCAAGGAATTGCGCACATATATGCATCTTTTTTTTTCTTTTGCTTTTTTGTTTTTGTTTTTGCACTAAAGAAAACTAAGACTACAAAATATTCAAATAGAAAATGCTCAAAACAAATAAAATAATAAATAAGATTAAACCTCTAAAAATGCTAAAAGTTTAGTAAATAAATAGAGGATTAATTAGGCTGGACCAACATCATTTAAAAAACTAATAAATAAGAAAATTTACCCCAATTGCCTTGTGAGATTATTTGTGGCTTTGTGAATATCTAGGATGACAAAAATGTCATGAAACGGGTTGGAAACACTACAACAAATCTGACCATAGAGGACGGTTGTTTTTCATAATAAAGGACAGTTGATAATTATCCTCTATTTGACCATCCTCTATTGCTAAGATATATAGAATGGTTATAAAACTATCCTATATTGAAGATAAATATAGGACGGTTTTTAAATAACGGTCCTACATAAAAAACAAATTTTAACTAAAGCTAAAAATAGATAGGCTTTAGAGGACGGTTATACTATATAATCGTCCTTTATTGCCAATTTTAGAGGACAATTTTGGTAACAACGTCCTCTATATATGGACAAATAGGATAGTTATACATATAACCATCCTCTAACGTTAGGTTTTTTTTTTTAAATGGGTAGGCTACTTTTCCAACAACCCCCCTGCAATACAAAAACATATATGCTCAATAATATTCCAGAATAGCCCAAAAGATCTACACTACTCAATTGAAAACTGTAATGTTTGTAATTTAATTATATCAAAAGTATTGTATTTAAAATTTAATGATATAAATCAATCGATTTGAACTAAAATACCAATCCCTAAAATATATCTAAACTATATATTGACAACTAAACTAATGTATTCCTAAACTAACTACATATTATCACTTCATATTGGATGCGACCCACTTTTTATATGCATATTCACTCCAATCTTTAAGGACTTCATTAATCTAGATATCATCAAAACAAGGTGTAGCACAATCTGGATAGTACTACAACATATATAACAATAAAGTTAGTTGATGATAATTAATATTTATTATAATATAAAAATATATTACACAAATTATAGATACCGTGAGGGAGATTGTAGGTTGCCCGTGAGTGATAATATCTTTAGCATACCTCATCACACAATAGCTACAATCATGACTGTTATCAATTTGTTGGGGCTACTACATGAAAAAAACCATAAATATATATGTTATTGACATAAGAAAATAAAAAAAAATTGAGTAATTGGCAATAATTTACAGATACTTGTATTACATTCCATTCAATGGCATCCTTATATTCCTTAAACGATCTCTTGTTTGGAAGATTTGCATTGATGCGATATAGCACAACAGCCCTAATATAAGGAAGACAAACATGTTAGAAATGTAGAATTTTAGAAACAAATAAAATATTAGTTACTAAATATACTTGCCTATTAAATAGCTCCATCATATTTGGTTGGTTAGTTGGATCCCCACCATGAGGAGCTAAATCCAAATAGTATACCTTTGGAGCTTTAGGATCTGCTGGCTTAATCACAATGAGCATCCATTATCCCCTAGGAGAATTGGACAATGTATGTTATAATTGAAATTTGAGAAAGACAATAAAATGCAATCAAGGCTTTAAAAAACTAAGTAACTTACCTATTAAGATAAGGAATCAAAAACAATATCCCCTTTGAAGCTAGTCTTTCCTTGAAGTATGTGGTCAATGTTTAAGATTGCTGTTGTAAACGCTTATCCTTTTGATCGCCTTCAAAACTTGGGAACTCATGGGGATTAACAAATCACTAGCCATATACTATAGGTACTACTTTGAAGCCCATATGGATTTATTCCATTAGTAAATAATTCAAGCCATAGGTTCCTACTGTCTTTTACAAAGTCAGGATATTCACTATCAATCTTTTTCTACTGTGGAGAGTCAGCAGGATGCCTTAGCATTGTATCTTTAATTCTCCCATGCTCATGCCAAGTTATATTTCTCGATTCCACTTCACTTCCATACAATCGTCTAAGTGTGTATTTGGTTTTCAGTTTGTCAAAAGTTAGTTTGATGAAAGTTCATTTAGCAAAAGTCAGTTTAGTGAAAGTCAGTTGTTGTAACGAAATTTGCGTTTGGATATATTTTTTAAAAAGTCAGTTTGACAAACTGAAAGTTGTTTGGATTAATAAAAATTTATTCTTTTGAAATGTACTTTTTAATATAAAATGACCAAAAAGGACATTAATTTATGATAATTTATAATTTTTATTATATAAATATAATATATTAGCAATATTTAAAAATGTGAAACAAATTTAAAATAACATAAAATTTAAAATGTTAAACAATAAGAAAAAATATAAAATTTAATTTTAAAAAAATTATGTTATGAAATTTAATATATTAGCAATAGTCACTCTTTGCTTGCTCTTGCCGTACATAAGCTCTATCAAAGGCAATAAAAAACTATATAAGGCCGCCGCCGCCGGCGTTAACACGAACCCCAGCACGTATTGCTTGGTGGACTCGCCTCAGGGGCGATCTCCAGATGAATGAAGAGCCAGCATACCAGCTCCAGTAGTGAGCAAGATGACGGCATTTATGGAGAAAGGGGTGAACTTTTTCCTGACGAGAAGGAAGGCAAAGGCGGTAGTGAAAGCTAGCTGGGTGGCGATGATCAAAGCAGACGTGGAGTGGGGAGGCGAGCTGAGCTACAAGCATAAAGGTAATCGTCGAGGCTAGTGAGAACACTGTGACGAAGGCTGAAAGGAACAAGCGCGCGTCGATGAAGATGAAGGGCTTGGCTTGTCGAGAAAGGGGGCTGCGAATGAAAGAGATGAATAGGGGAAGGAGGCAGACAAGGAATCCGCCGGTTTCGAGCCAGCTGGAGAGCTAGACGCGTTTGCCGCTGTGGAGGAAGTAGAGGCAACTTATGAGAGGGTCGCCGCTGGTGCCTAGATGCTGGAGATAAGGAGCTCGGGATCTGTGACTAGACGGCAGAGGAGAGACGGAGGAGAGAAGGAGGAGTAGTGATAGAGCAACGGATGAGAGACTAGTGAGAAAGGGACGAGCGAGCGAGCGAGAGAATACGCAAAATGAAAGAGAGGCCACTGTCGGTGCACGTGAAGAAGGAGAAGATGAGGGCATCATAGTCTTTTGCAATATTAGGTACCAATCATTAATGCTCAATGTTTCTCATCTGCGTTTGAAAAGCTCCTAAAAGTTGCTTTCTATTTTTTCAGTTTCATACCCATTTAAAAGCCCTTTTGAAAAGCACATTTTATCTCAAAAATATATTCCAAACAACATCCTACATCTCAAAAGTTAAAATTCACATTTGGAATGTGAAAAGTAAGTTTACCAAACGCACCCTAAATCTAAGTACTATGAAAAAGTACCATAATACCTTCTCTGGACTCTTTCCATTCTCTTTATAATATGATGCTAAACATTTAGGGCACTCAGATAATGATTCATGTTCTTTCCTAAATAAAATGCAATCATTCGGGCAAATATATATCTTCTCACAGCTCAAGCCAACGGATTTCAACATCTTTTTTGCATCATATAACCACATTGAAAGTTTGTTGTCTTTCGGTAGCATTTCATCATGCAAATATGAAAGCAAGTTTGTGAAGCTCGTATCACTCTACCCACGTTATGCTTTTAATTAGTACAATTTTAACATGCAGTCAACTTTGACACATGTTCCCTAGCACTAATGTATAATGTCGTCCCCACATTACTTCTCAACCTTTTAAGCATTTGAAGACAATCATTGAGTTCCACTTCAACTGTATTCGCCATCTTTTTAACACAATTTACCTCACCATACTTATGTCAAAGTCATTTAACACATAGGTATAGCTAGTTTTGGCCATGTCTCTTACCTCTTCATGCTTATACCAATACTTATAATTTTAATCGACTCCATTAACTACTAAATGGTCTTCCAATTCCAGTGCAGTGACCTGATTCATAAGTTCACATCTTAGACAAGGGTATACAATGCTCTTAGTGTCTCCCTCATACTCAATACCAATATTAATAAAGTGGCTCACCCCCTCCATATATTCCCTCAATCGTCGATCCGTAGACATCCATTCTTTATCCATAATTTCAAATCTATAAAAAATTGTTAAGGGATATGTGATGAGTGGCTCAATCATTGTAAGTGCAAGGTAATAAATTACTTAACTACTAACTCATCAATGCATTACTCATGAACCACTTAATTAAAACTAGTAGGGATCCCTAATAAAAAATCCCCACTATTAAAAATAATTTTAAGTATATTTTGACTTAAAGTTCTTTTAGTTGTCTAATAAGCCACAATTTTTATTTTAGAGTACTAACTAGTTGTTAATACTCTTAAAAGAAAATCCGCATTATAAAAGTTTAAAATTGAAACTTTCCCAAACACTTAGCCCTCTCTTCATACTTAAACTCATTGCTATACAATCTAATTTTAACCCAACTCAAAACCAAATAAAGTATAAGGAGTTGTTTAAACAAATGCAAAGTTCAAGTATCTATTTCAAAGTGAGGTGAAAATGTGAGGTCTAGATATTTAATTTTCCAATTTCAGAATACATTGGCTAAATTAGCATTCATTGGGTATGTGCTCTCTTGGAAAACTATGATTTTTTTGTCATGCCAATGGCGATACATGCCGAGTAAGTTGCAATTTCATCAAATAGCTGCTAAATTTGTATCTTATTATTTTAGTAGCTTGGTGTGTTGAGTTGTGGTGTGCTTCAATAAAAATCATAGAGAGAATTTCATTTATGATCATTGAAATAATTTGTATCTAAAGAACTTTATACATGACTTGAATAATTCCAATAACAATTACCTAATTAAATTTCATAATTTTGTTGAAACAAATTCATAACTACTCTTCTAAAATTCACACCATCATAACTTGCTTTTTCAAATTTACTAGTCATCTGCGAAACAAGGGAAAGATGATATTTTGTTTCTATCAATTGAACAATTCCATGAACAATCCTAAGTGCATATGCTCTAGAGGAATGATCTTCCAACAAAACATTTTTCTACTAAGTCTAGACATTAAACTGATTAGTCATCCAAATTATTGCAAGCAGAAACTGATCAGTCGATAAGCCATCATACTCTTCAGGAGGACAATTTATTCAGACAAATTTGTAAGCCATGACCATGTTTATATTCATGAAGATGGATGCAAAACTATGCCTCTTAGTCCTACGTCAACCAATACCCACGAATTTCTCATAATCGTATAAATAAGTATGACAAACAATAGTACAATTTTTGAGAGAGAAGACACAAGATCAAAACAGCAAAGAAGCAAACAAAGCTTACATTTTTATTAACTCCTCAAATATGCCTAATAATGCTTTTGGTCAAACTTAATTCTCTCTTGTTGTACCATGTTGTAAGGCGCCTAATTTGTTAGGTACAATGTTCAAATTTTCTCCTTTCAAATATTTTATCGAACAACTTATGCACACCAATGTTCAATCTATAAATCTAATCTCTTTTCTCCCCACATATCATCCCAACAAATTCAGAAGTGACTAGTAAAGAGACAAAATGCCTAGTTAATTTGAGCATAGGCAAACACACAGAGCACAACCAAACATAAAGAACAAACAAAAAAAGAGCTTACAATGATTTGAAGATAAGTTGAAGCTCTGGAACTCACAGCCCAATCGAAGACAAACTCAAAAGATTAGTGGGTTTTGGTTCTGGGTTTCTGACGAAAATGATGATGGGGTTCTAGGTTTCTGAGAGTAATGATGAATGAGAGTGATTTTGGTTTTGCAGTGAACAAAAATGATCGAAGAAGAAGAACTGGAGGTCTGATAAAGTATTTTTATATAGGATGGTTTCAAATGAAAACCATCCTCTATATTAATCACATATAGGACGGTTACATATGATAACCATCCTCTATAATTTTATGTTTTTTAAAAAAAGCAATTTTCTAAAACTCAAAACCAAATAGAGGTGGGTTGCATTTGGAACCATCCTATATATTTTGATATAAAGGAAGGTTCTTTTTACAACTGTCCTGTATGGTTTTTAAAATTTTTTAAGAAATGCACCCAATAGTCCGCCTGCTGATATAGGATGGTTTTTTATACAACCGTCCTATATGAGACATCTTGTATATGCGTTTTTGTAGTAGTGAAAACACTAAGAATGCAATCTGGATGAACTACAGTAATAGATTTGTACAACAGGGGCTAAGAGTGGACTTCACACACCAGGAAGGGAAAGAGAAGAGAGAAAGAAAGTAAAGAGCGAAAGGAGGAGAAAGAGAAAAATTGTATAATTTTTATTCAAAATGCCAAAACGAAATATAAATGAGGAACTCTAGAGTTATTTATAAAGCCTCGAAATAATAAAAATAATAATAAATTTAAATCTTAATTAAATTATAATTTAAAAGATGAGGATAAAGTATCTAACAAGTTTAAATATTTTATTTTATTTGAGATAATACTTAAAAATAAAATAAATCTAACATGCTAAAAAAATAATATTAAATCCTAAATAATAAATCTTGAATCAAATTAAATATAATTTTCATTGGTTGGTGTCGCTGCTTTTCAATTTAAATTTGAGACATCGTCCTTCGGCGTGGGAAGCACGTCCGGGCCCTCTTCGTTTTCCATAAATTGACGAACATAAATTACGTTCTAGGAAAGGCAAAGGTCATTTGTCATTTCATAATTTCATTTGACGGAGAAAAATCAACCTTGACATTTCCTTTTTACCTGAAATCAACTTTGATATTTCTACGCTTTAGCTGTCCTGCAACCACATATTATTTCTTATCCACAATTACTAAAATAATTGTTTTTTATTGAATATACTCTCCATTTCAGAATATAAAAGTCTTTCAAATTTCTCTTTCTCCTGAGAAAATATTTTTTTTAATATGGACTCAAAAAAAAAGGGCATGTCTCTCTAATTGAGATAAAATATATTAACGCACACACATATATACATTAACTTAATTATGCAGGCATTCTTTATATTTTTAAGGCCTGTGCAAACCTTTTCTTAGCTAAAAAAAGAAATCTTTAACTTAAACCTCTCTCCATAACTTTTGATATTCCATTTTAAAGCATCAAAAGATTGAATTAAAATTAAATAAAGGTTAAAAGATATGGAGATTCAAAATAAGGACCAAAGGTTATTGAGTGAATTGATCTAAAAGTTTGCTACTCTCTTTTCATGATTTGTAACTTTGAAAACAAGAATTTGAAAATATAACATTATCTTGCTATGGGTAATAAAAAAAACAAATCTTGCAAATTCATATTTTTAAGATTTGCTAATAATAAGGGTATGAGAGTAACAAATCACTAGAAATGGTGATGTCTCTGATTTTTCTTTTTTACAAATTAGTGAATTTTACTTACAAATTCTGGTTTTGATAGTTACAAATCATGGAATAAGAATAAGAAATTATGGACCAATTGATTAAAGAATTTTTTTCTTTAATTAATTTAAATTTTCAAATCTTTTAATCCTTAATTAAGTTTAATTCAAAATTATGGTCTTTTAATGTTCCCTTTTCATTAATATATTGGTTAAGTAGACGTTAAATTACATATTAAGAACTAAAATGCACTTCTTTAACATGAATATTATTTAAAAATCGTCTAAGTTACCAAAATTATTTGATGCATATATATATATATATATATATTATAGATGAAACATGTATAAAATAGTACTTTTTTTCATCTACCCATTTTATTAAACTGCATACATGAATGCCTCAAGATATCTTATAAATGTTGGCGGGAATTACTTTCTGAATAATTAAAAAAATAGAGACAAAGAAAAAAGTTGTACACGATGTTTCCAAGACGTGGGCATCACTTTTCTTTATATGCTTAATTTGCCTCCACCGATTCCAATCTTTCAATGCAAGCTAGGTTGATGACAAATTTTTTTTATGTAATACAATGGAGACTATTGAGTATGAATTACACTTTCAAGACTCAAGCCAAAACATTATTAATTTTTATAAAGTGATAATTCGACATTATCTCTGGTGCACTCAAAGACAAAAGGCAATGAGTTAGATATATATTATTGGATGTCTATAAATGAGTATTAGTGAGTGTATTTATAGATAATGAAGTGATGTCTTGAAGAGAAGCCTTTGAAGTAATAAAACTCTTTATTTAAACAGCATAACCCCATCTTGGTTCACAACCCTATGTTGTTTATGAACAATATAGTTTAATAATTAATGTTAACCAAAGGATATTATAATAATTTTTCATGAAAAATAGCATCCTTTTAATATATAGAGTTTTATTGAAATATATTTCCTTTCACCAAATGACAAATTTTAATTTTATAAAACTTCTAAAGGTGTATTTAGAAATTAGAGAAATATGATGTTAGTGATCATAACTCTCTATATAACCCTTCATAAAAATTCCTTAATTCATAAAAACGTGATTTTTCAAAAATACATCTCTTCATTTTAAAAATACTCCAACAACCCCTCCATTATTTTCAAAATGGTTACATACTCTTATCACGTCCAAAATCTTGTGTTTTCGGTAATTAGAGTAAATGTAGTTGGTGGGATTCTTTGTTTTTTTTTTTTTTTAAATTCTACTAGTTTATGTTTGGCAGCCGCTGGTATGCCTACTTTACCTGTTTCTCTAAGTGAAACTGAGGCTATGCTGTGTCTAGGTTGAAAAAGTGCATTGTGAATGGTTTAATTCAAATTATTGTCGAGTGTGATCTTTTTTCTTTAAGTGTAGATTGATGCCTCTCTATATTTTCATGCATTTTGACGAGTTTCATTAGTTAACTAGAAAGTCATCTAGTGATTTTTGATTAATGTTCTTGTCTTTTGTGTTTATTTTTTGTGTATGTTAATTTATTTTGTAAATATTATGTTTTGATTTCTTTTAGAGTAATTTTTTATTGTTAATTTGAGTTGATTTAATTTTAGAAATCATTGCAAAAGCTAGAAAGAATGGAAGAAGGAAAATATGATGATTTTAAGGAAGAAATTGAACTTTAATGATTAATTGCTACAGCAATTGCTAAACAAGTGATCTTTATAAAGCAAAATTTGAACCAGAAACAAATTTTGAACTAATCTATCAAATCCTTTAAATGTTGACCATTTAGCTAACACCTAAGCAAAAGTTCACCATTTTTTAGCTCACATGGACAAAAAATATTTTCAAGTAAAACTCTATGGAAGTTAATTGGTTATCGTATACATATGATGTGAGAAGATATCATTTTAACCAAACAGCAAACTAAATTGCTCATTTCTTTATGGCAAAGGCGAAAACCAATAAAAAATTTTGAATCTATTATAAATGAAATTGTTTAAAATTGTCACAATGTTCATTAAGTAGGGTAGTGTAGGAGGTATGCTTAGTCTCGATCTTTAATTGTGTACAATATAGTATATCTCACTGTGTTAAATCTTAGGTTTTACAGATAAGAAAAATGAATGAAGAGGGAGGGAGGGAGGAGGTAGGATATGTGGCAATGAAAAGAAATCACGTGACATGAATTTTGATGAATTGGTCACCATTGCACCTACTAAAATAACATTAAGATACTTATACGATAACCGATCAACCTTCGTAGAAATTCACCTGGGAATATTTTTGTCCACATAAGTAAAAGAATGGTCAACTTTTGCTTATGTGTCAACTAAACAGTTAATATTTAAGGGATTTGATGAATTAATTATTTTTGCACTAACTCTGGTAACATTATGAGTATTTTTATCCTTTTTTTCAATTTAGGCTATTAGATGCTTCTAGCTGATAACTTAGTGGGTATTTTTGCTTCTTTTTTAGTCCACATTTGCAAAGACTGACACGTGACATACACAATCAATATTTAACACCGAAAACTAATGACGTTAGGACAAAGTTAACGGTTTGATCACTTTTGTATCAATTTACATAATATTATGGATATTTATGCCCTTTTTCGTTACTTTATACTACAAAATGCCCTTGACTGACCACTTTACCCATAAAAATTCTATTGACTTTCTCATTCATCACACCGTTATAAATTAATATTCCCTTTAATCCTTATTATAGGACACATTTTAGAAGAATTCATTGGTCCTTGATATAAGGCACATGGAGGGTTATATGTTACTATATTTTAATTTTACCCTTATTATAAATTTAATTTTATGGCTTATCATGTATCTTGTAAGTCTTTAATTTCTTTTTGTTTTTAATAAGGTAAAGTTGAATTTTTTTTTAATTTTAAGACATTCAATGAGTTAACTACCATTACCTAGATGAAAGCATCTTATAATTAATAGGGACCAGAGGGACTAAATTTTTAAATAAGATCAACTGAGTTTTATAGTTTTTATTGATTTCTATGAAATGTGTTGGAGGAAGTGATTTTTGAATAAGATTGATGATAGTTTTTCTTATTTTATTTATAAACCTCTTCCAAAACATTTTACTAAAGGGAGAATAACAAAGAGATTCCAAAAGGGCTAATTAATTCAAGATAGATTCCAAGTGCCAAACTCTAAAAATTTACAAATTCATCTCTTGATTTTATATTTGTGTTGTAATGAATTTGCAATTTGTTTTCCAAATTTTATCATGTTTGAAGAAAAAAATTATTTTTTCTATTAAAATTTAGAATATAAGTTTTAAATTTATCACAACGAAATTATAACATTGAGAGAATGAGTTGCAAATTCTTGAAACTTAGCACTTGGGACCTAATTTAAATTAATTGATCCTTTTGGAACCTCTTTGTCATTCTCCCTTTGACTAAAACCAAGAAAAGTATTAAAACTCATTTTACTCTCTAAAAATTAAAAAAAATAAATTTGTCCCTATTAAATATACATACTTTAATAATGTAATCTCTCTCACCAATATGTAATAGAGGTAAAAGGAAAAATTAATGATAAAAAGTTAATGATATGCCTGATATATAATCAAGATAAAAATTCATTCTCTCTCTACCTTAAAAATGAATTTGGAGAGAGAGAGAGTATTGGTGAATCTTAATTACTTAGATCTGGATTCCATGACTGTAGTTATTACAGTCATGGAGTAACTTTAGGCATGTGGCAAAATCCAAACTTTTTATTAAATTAATGGCTAGGATGATCTTGTTATAACTAAAATCAGTCACACTCAATCCAAATCTCTTCGAGGACCTGCTGAGATTAGAGAGAATTAACGTCGACAGCTCTTAAGGTTCCAAGTCCGACAAAACCCAGCATCTTCATTCTACCTCAACGTTAACGTCAGCGGTTTACAAGGTTCCAAATCCAACAAAACCTACCATCTTCAGTAAGATCGTGCTGGCAGAATCCACATATCTCATTACTTTCTATCTTTCTTCTTGAACCTCGTTGTAATTATGCAAATATATGTTTCCTTTCTATCTAAGAACTTTGGCAGTGGGGTTGAGGGGACTGTGACTGTGATCGAGGGGTGGACGTGAAGGTGGGTTGTTTTTGTCTACTAATGCAGGGGATTTTTGTTCGAAAGAAAAGATAGACGAGAAGGGTAGTGAAAACTAGGTGCATCATTGGAGGTTCATTGTTTTGAGAAAAGATATATATTATTTTGATTGATTCATTGGATACCAACTAACCACGCATTAGAAAGACAAAACCTATCTAATAAGGATGATGAAGTCCATTTTCTCATTCGATTGGGTATGTTTGAAGTAGGATGCATTACATTTTAGGGAGATAGGGTAGAGATTTATTCCATGATATTATTTAGGAGATTTGAATGGATTTGGATTGAGTGTTTCCTAATTTTGATTGCAATAACATTATCCAAACCATTGGTTTAATGAAAAGCCTAGATTTTGCCACATGGGCAAAGTCACTCAATGACTTTAGTTGCTATAGTCATGGGATTCAAATCCTAATTACTTACTAAGTTATGGTGTTCTCTCATTTGACGAAGAAAATCAACTTGGATATTCTTTTATGACCTGAAATGAACCTTGATATTTCTATGCTTTAGTTGTCTGCAATGTGAACCAACTTTCCTTTACCAAAAGCATAACTGTCCCCCCCAAAAAAAAAAATGACGGTTCAGTTTTTAACAAAATTTTCTTCGAACACAATGGAGAATAATATTAATTTTTATTAAGAAAATATAACATTTGAAACAAAAAGAGCATAGTACGTTCTAGTAAGTAGCAAGGTTAGACTTAGTCTCTCCCAGCCACGAGGTAAGTTCTTCATCCACCCATTTGATTGATGAAAAATGTTCTGTTTTGAACTGTATGCACAGATGCCTCAAGATGCTTATAAATTGAAAGAACTCAACACAATCTTTATCAGCCAAGTCCCAAACACTCGATTCACTACCTTCCATGGTTACAATGGCTTGGGTTTCTTTAAGGCTGTTCTCCTTTCTCTTCTTTCTCCTAAACCTAACCGTAATATCTCATCATGGCACTAATGCTCAGTCAAACTTCTTAAAATTCTTCTGCGGTAACGGTACAGCAGATAGTATCAACAGTACCTTTCAGACTAACCTCAGAAACCTTCTGCTAAATATATCTACCACACAAATCGACTATGGCTTCTACAACTTCTCGTCCGGCAACAACTCCGACAGAGTTAACGCCATCGCACTTTGCCGAGGAGATGTTAAGGTACCAGATTGTCGCAGCTGTCTCACAGATTCAAGGGTCGTTCTTCTCCAGGTGTGTCCTAACGTGAAGGAGGCGATCGGATGGTACGATAACTGCTTGCTGCGATACTCCAACCGAACTATCTTCGGCGTCATGGAAACATCGCCGTTTTTCTATTTGTGGAACACACAGGATGCGTTGAAGAAAGACCAATTCAAGAGCGTGGTGACGCAGATGATGAACTTTTTAAGAGACAGGGCTGCTTCAGGCAACTCTGTTCGCAAGTTCGCGGCGACGAATGCCACCGGTCCGAGCAATCAAACGTTATACGGTCTGGTACAGTGCACGCCGGACTTGTCGGAAAACGATTGCAAAGCTTGCTTGAATGGGGCAATATCTGATATTCCGAAATGTTGCAATGGAATGAAAGGTGGCAGAGTGGTTAGACCCAGTTGCAACATCAGATATGAGACTTACAGCTTCTTTGATCTTGCTGCTGCACAACAATTCACATCATTACTATCGCCGCCGCCGTCTCCTCCTCCACCTCCAGTTGCTCGTCCTATGTCCGAACAAGGTATCAGCTGTGAAGGCAGTTCATCTATTTCTATTATTACAGATTATTATTTAACGTTAAAAAGTTATCTGAGTTGTTAATCTCTAGCTACTTGCCCGTCTAGGACCTATATATAACTTCGGCATGTTAAACTAATGAGGACGAAACCTTGTCTTGTGCAGGAAAGAGAAACAGAACAGGAATTATTGTTGCAATAGTTGTGCCAATTGTTGCCGTCATCGCATTGGTCATCTATATCGTTATAGTTAAAGCCAGAAGGCCAAAGAAGACAATTGAAAGTAAGTCAACCTATAATAGATTAAAATGAATATTTGAAATGCGTAATATAATAGATCAATGTCAATTCAATATAATTATAAAAAGTATATATAGAGAGTTACTCCCTTTGGTCTTTAATATGCAGCAAGACACTTAACAAGACCCTCTAATTAAAATTAACCTATTTTAATTACCTTTAATTTTTATATAATGTTTCTTTACAATACAATTAATAAAAACGTTTGTGGTAAAGAAGAATTTAATGATATTAAATTTTTACAAAGCATCTTATATTTTTTTGGCAAAAAAGTGTCCTATACTTATGAACATATAAACATTTTAAAAGATGTATTATATTAAGGATAAGGGAGTATCATATTTATCAGCTGTGAGCAATTCATTTCAAGCTTCGTGCAAGCGTGCAGGCCACTCTAGTACAAATTCAATATTATTCAATAAATATAAGAAATACATAAGCAGCAAATTTAAATTATTTCTTTTTTTTTTAGTTTACAAAAATTTTCTTATGTCGCTATAACTCTCTGTACGTTCTGGTGCTTTCCATTTATGCGCAGCTGAGGAAGATGAAGGTGAAATCATGACCGTTGAGTCCTTGCAAATGGACTTTAAAACCGTCAGAGTGGCAACAAATGATTTTTCTGAGGAAAATAAGCTTGGACAAGGTGGATTTGGACCGGTTTATTTGGTAAGAGATTAAACTGGATGATATCAAAATTAAATATAATTCAAGTAGAATGATCAGTTAATTGCCTGTATTTTGGATTTTAAAATTTTCAGGGTAGGTTAGGCAATGGACAAGAGATTGCTGTAAAAGATTGAGTAGAGATTCTGGGCAAGGTGAAATGGAGTTCAAGAATGAAGTATTGTTAGTGGCCAAGCTACAACATCGAAATTTAGTCAGGTTACTTGGTTTTTGTCTCGAAAATAAAGAAAAGCTCCTAATTTATGAGTTTGTTCTCAACAAAAGCCTTGATTGCTTCATATTTGGTAAGTTAATATTAATGTTTGATAAATCTACGTGTGCAAGTTTTCTTCGTTCCAATGTTCAAATTAAGCTATTGAAAGGTTTCCTTGACTTCTTTTGATCAAATCGAATTCGAAAGATCAGTAAACGTACATATCAGTTAGTAACGTGCATGTATTTATGTAGATCCCATCAAAAGAGTGCAATTGAATTGGGAAAAGCGTTACAAAATCATAGAAGGCATTGCTAGGGGTCTTCTATACCTTCATCATGATTCCTGAATCCGAATTATTCATCGTGATCTCAAAGCAAGCAATATACTTTTAGATGAAGAGATGAACGCTAAGATATCAGATTTTGGCATGGCAAGATTATTTGTGGTAGATCAAACTCAAGCCAAAACAAGTACAGTTGTTGGGACTTAGTAAGTTTACTAGATCAATTAGCATTGTATTATTATTTGGAGATATCATTAGATTACATTTAAATATGCTAATAATCTCTCCAAAATATCTGCCATGTAGTGGATATATGGCACCAGAATATATAATGAATGGAACGTTTTCAACCAAATCAGATGTCTTCAGTTTTGGAGTACTAGTTTTAGAAATTATAAGTGGCCAGAAAAACAATCAATTCCAAGATGGAGAAAATGCAGAGCATATAGTTAGCGCGGTAAGTATGCCCTCTGCCTATCCAAATTTAATCCAAATATTAAAGAATTTCTCAATGTTTGACTTAAACGTACTTTAAAAAAAAATGAAATTTGTTGATCTGGTACTAATTATTCACTAACAATTAAGTTGTTTCAGATTTGGAAAAATTGGACGAAAGGAACTTTGGCAAATATTGTGGATCCAACGTTGATGGAGGATGCTGGGTCAAGAAATGAAATAATGAGATGCATCCACATAGGTTTACTGTGTGTTCAAGAAAATGCAGATCACAGGCCAACAATGGCTTCCCTTGTTCCAATGCTGAGTACTTACTCCATAACGCTACCTGTTCCTTCAGAACCTTCATTTTATATTTGGAGAAGCTTACCAGGAATCAAATCATCATCTTCGGGAGATCAATCAGCCGACGTGTCATCAATAAATCAGCTTTCAATTTCAGAACAATATCCTCGCTAGATCATATTATCATATATATATATATATATATAGTGCAAGAATTAATATTTTATATGCTTGCAAGAGAGAAAATATATATGTTGTGTTAAAGTTTAAGTTGTGTTATGTAAAAGCAACGCGTGCTGATGAATAAAGCTATGTGTATGCAGAAGAGCTAGATCTGCATTTTATGACTCATCTCATTGATTAGCTTTTGCGGATCATAATCTAATTTTAGGATATATATTGTTTCACAGAGTATTGTTCTCACGAATATTTTGTGATTCAAATATTTAATAAATATTGTTTGGATAAAAATAATTGGTAAATACTAAAAGCAATGTACACATCTTAGTTTAAATCAAGCCAAAACAAAAGGAGAATGTAAAATAAAATAAAATTAAAGAAATGAAAATAACAAAATAAACTGAGGTAAGTGGTATAACACTTGCTCTATGACATATAAGAAATGAAAGGTTTGGGTTGATGATTTCTTATGCTTTTCATAACAAGAATTAAATGCTCCCTTTAATTTTTTCTTTATGCTGTCCTTGATAATTTACTCATGACTATACTCTAATTACCTATAAATATATTTTAAATTATTTACAGGCAGTTAGAAGTACACAAAACAGTATTAGGGTTTTGATTATAAGTGTTTATAACTTATAAAATGTTAGAAAATGGGAACGAGGAACCTTTCACGTATCAAGTCTAGAACTTTATTCTTTTATTCATTCTTTCTTTGTTTTATTTTTATGTATATGGCTTAGTATTTTTTGTCTCGCGCTTTAATGGTTACTGTGATTTAGATTTTTTCAGGTCAATGTATTGTTATGATTTACATTGAGATGCATGCATGGTTTAAATATTGAATTGAAGTTACATAAACAGTAAATTTGATGAGATAATATCGCTATAATCTTGGAAAGAAAAGTCAAGCTGGATTAAGACATAATCTAGAAATTATCTTCAGAGATGAGATACATCACGAGACTCTTCTTTCTCCTTTCATTTTCAAATGATGAGACAGCTCCTCCAGCGTAGGATACAGGGCATTATGGTTGATCCACTGAGGAAAATTACCCCCTTTAACTTTAGGATTTAAATCCGCTAAAGTTAGAATCTATGAATTTAAATGAAATTTGTCTTTTAAAGAAAGAAAGAGAATATTTTTTATTTTATAAAAAATAATTAATAATTAATAAAACAATGAAAAATATTAAAATGGGTAAACTTTACTGGAATTTAGAATCCTAACTTTAGAAAATTTAAATCTTTAGTTTACCGAATTTACCAACATTAATGAAATTGGTTAAATTGGTTTGTTTGCTATCATTGTTAAAAAAATGTGCTTCATCTTTTCTAAAGCACTCTTTAATAAAAATATTAAATGTGAGAGATAAAGAGCATAAGATAAACTGTAAAATTAATTAGAGTAATTTTTAAAAAAAATGAAATGAGGGAGACAAAAAAGATTGAAATCCTCTAGCATTTGGACCACAATATAGCGTCTTTTAAAAACTTTGCTTGGTCCAAAATATAGGGCATGGTGTAACTTTTATAACTATTTTTTCAATTATATCCCTACTTTATTTGTTACTAATTTTAAAAAATGATGCATTAAAATTTTAATTATCACTATTAAAGAACTTATAGAGTATTTGATGAAAGTGAAATTAGAAAGATGTAATTTTTAAACAATTAAAATGTCAACTAATATTTTTTTTTAGAATCATAAGTTAGTTAGTAATGTCCTATGTTTTACTATTTGTGATGAAAATAAATCTCTCAGTTAGATCATTATATTTAAGACTGAGTTAATGTCGTTATGACCAAGTTAGTAAGCTGGACTTTGTCGCTTCCCACCCCCTCCAACTACTCACCAGGTCCTTTAATTTTTTTCTTCCACCCAATGAAGGGTTGAAAAATGGAATCTTTGAAAAATGTAGTCCTTTAATCTAAACTGATCTAATGAAGTAGAAGAGTCAAGACATCATCATGTAATGACTAATCTAAATTCTAGAACGAAAACAACACAAATCTGAAAAAACAAAAACAAAACAAAAAGAAAAAGAAAATTCTAGTGGCACCGTTCTCTATTAAAAGCATCGAGACACGGCCACTTTGTATACGGAGAAAAGAAAGCAAGACTACATTGTCAATATTTTAGCTTGAAAAGTGACAAGTCAATGCAAGTTGGCATGGACTTAGTCAGTCTCCCGATGCAAGACGCAAGAGTCAAGACATCATCTCTACACTGTTGTTTTGTTTTGTTTTTTTAGTGAGGTAGAGGAGCTTTTCCTCAAGTACTATTACATTTTGAAATAAATGGATGAAAATTGCCAGAGCGGCCACACTGATGTTTTACTGGGTGCTGTTACTCTACTGGATGCAGAGGACTTTGTTTCCCTCTAATGGATACATGCATGCTGATCTATATAGGAACTTGACCTAACCGTAATAAAAGAAGTCTTTGCATTTTGTCTTTGTGTTAGTTCATGTGTTATATTGCCAATTGAGAAATTTATGTATTTCTAACTCGGACTAACTAAATTATTAAAAAAAAAACATGTTATTGACCCTAAAAAAGGGAAAAATTTTGACTCGGCCCGCTGCTAGCAAGTTCTGTGGAAAGAGGCAGGGCTCCAGCAAAGACATTTATGTCCATTCTAGCTAGCTATCTCTTTCGCTTCATTTAAGAACTTTAGTCCTTCCTTGAAATTTCTAAAATTTCTGGTCCCTCATTATTATTAATGTGCTTATATAATTGTCATTTTTCCATGTAAAAAAAATTACAGATAAGTGACAAGTCTGTATCCAAATAATTTTGGAGTCAGTCAGTCTCCCCATCCACTAATTGGTACCTATTTTTCTACTGCAATTAGGTGTTGAAAATGTACGCACTCTTTGAAAGAAAGCATTCACTGTAGGGTTGGAAGACTCAAGAGCCAAGAAATCATCTAAATCTAGATATTTTCACTTGTCTTGCTACAAGGCTGGCAAGAAAGCACTGTACATATCGTAGCTAGGGTAAAGATATATAGGGTATGATTGTGACTAAAATTTTACATAATCAGTGTGCCATTTCAATTTGTTCCTCTGTTTCAACTATGAAGAAGAAGACTTTAATTTTTTTCCCCTACCTCTTTCTTAGAAGTTTTAATCTCTTTATGTACTAAATTATTTATACTGAATCGATCTATGTTTGGGCATTATTGCCAGTCTGATGTATCCACAATGAAGTATTGAAAATTGGTCTCTCTTATTAGAGAGCGCGTAATATAAACTGTGAAAGTGGAAAAGTCAAGAGTCATGACATCATAGCTCTATTCTTTCTTTTCGGCCAACGAGTTAACCTAAATACAAAGAAAAGAACACAGACGCTGGCTTTAGTTAGACGATAACATATCTTTACTAGATAGAAAACAAGTAAAATGATCACCGTGGCTAGGGTTTCTTTGCGGTCGATTCCCTTTCTCTTCATTCTTCTAAACCTAACCCTCATATCTCATCATGGCACTGATGCTCAGCAAGACTTCTTAATACTTCTGCGGTGACGGCCCCGCTAATAGCGATAGTTCCTTCAGAGACAGCCTCAAAAACCTGCTACTAGACATATCTTTCACCTCACAGATCGACTATGGCTTCTATAACTTCTCCTCCGGCAAAAAATCCGACAAAGTTAACGTGATTGGACTATGCCGAGGAGATGTCACTGTACAAGATTGCCGCAGTTGTATCCAAGATTCAAGGGTGATTATTCTCCAAGTATGTGCACCGAACGCGAGGGAAGCAATCGGATGGTACGATGTCTGCTTTCTGCGATACTCAAATCGATCGATATTTGGTGTAATGGAAACATCGCCTGGTTACAATTCGTCGGACGGTCCCATCGTGGATGCTTCGGAGAAAGACGATTTCAGGAATGTGTTGATGCAGATGATGAATTATCTAAGGGAAAGGGCTGCCTCCGGCGATTGGCTTCGGAAGTTTGCGGCGGCGAATGCGAGGGGTCCGAGCAATGAAACGATATACGGTGTGGTGCAGTGCACGCCAGACTTGACGAACAAGGATTGTGATATTTGCTTGAGTGGTGCTATCTCTGATATTTCTAAATGTTGTGACGGAAAGAAAGGTGGTAGGGTGGTCAGACCCAGTTGCAACATTAGATTTGAACCCGAAAGCTTCTTTGACGCTTCTGCATACAATAATACACAACCATTTGTGCCCTCGCCGTTGCCCCATCCCAGGTCCAAACAAGGTAAAGTTTTATATTTTTCCACAAAAACAAAAAAAAAGGTAAACCATGTATAATGTTTCAGTTTCATTTTTTATTTTATAAAGCATCTCCCCGTGTCCCAAATTATAAGATAATTTCAAAAAAATTTTGTTATCTCAAAATATAAAAAATTTAAAAAAATAAAATTTTCTTAATAATACTTTTTTAATATTATCCTTGAAGTGAAAAGAGAATTAAAATGATATTATAATGTAATGATTAAGTGTGTAGTGTCATTTTTAAAAGTTTATAATTTTATTTTGAAAAAGCAAGTTTGTAAAGTATCATTATTAAGTTTTATTAATCTTGTATCAAATTGTCTCGTAATTTGGGACAAAGGGAGTAATGTCATTTAAGTTCTCTAATCTTAACATTGTTATCTATTAAAAAAATTAAACTTAATATATTAATTTTTAAAAGTTCCATGCAATAATTTCTTATTGATGAAGCTAATGTTAGGGTTGAAGGATTGAAATGACACTTTATAAAATTAAGGGACCAAAATAAAATCTAGTATAAGTTAAAAAACTAAATGTACACTTTAATTAGTCTATTTCAATTAGAGAAGATTTCTTAACAAAATAAGATTAATTATTGATGCTTTATTTTTCATTTTCTTTTATAAAATGTTAGTATTTTAGTTTTATAAATATATATAAAAATATATACTCCTCTTGTCCTATTTATAGGGAAGAGAAAGAATGTTTGTTTTGGTCCTATTTATAATGCATCTCAATAATTATTATATTTATCTTTATAATTTTGCCCCTATTAAATGTAGAAAAGTTTATTAA
This sequence comes from Prosopis cineraria, assembly GCF_029017545.1. Classification (NCBI taxonomy): domain Eukaryota; kingdom Viridiplantae; phylum Streptophyta; class Magnoliopsida; order Fabales; family Fabaceae; genus Prosopis; species Prosopis cineraria. The sequence continues at coordinate 44,864,945 of NW_026555333.1, forward strand.
ATGCTGGAGTATTTTATTTTAAAATAGTTATATTTAATAAAGACAAAGTTAGAAACTTGTTAAATTTTTACACATAGTTAATAAGATTTTAAAGTTTTTCTTGGTTGTAATAAAAATATTAAAAGTAACTTATAAATAAGACTAAATGGAGCATCTGTTATAGTTCAAATTTTATGGTTACCAATACCATAGCATGTTATATAAACTGATTTGATACATTTGGCAAATTAATTTTTTCAGGTCTGCCTGAATTTAACTAGTCTGGATTTAATAGGTTAGAAATTAAATTCGAAATAATATATAGATTTAAATAAAAAATGGAGTTGGTGAAAAGAAAAAAGTTTATTTCATTCATTTTTACCCTCCATTATTTCAGAGTGACTTAGATTTCAAAATATCCTAACCCTTGTAAGGAATATCAAAGTTTTTCCGCCAAGTATTTTTCCTTTTGGAAAATGAATTATCACGAGTGGATCAACTTGTCATAAATATATATAAGTACAAATTTTGTTTTGTGCAGGAAAGGGGAACACATCATCAAGGACTGTTGTTGTTGCCTTAGTTGTTGCCGTACACGCAGGACTTCTTTTACTCATCTTGATCGTTCTAATATATTTAAAATCCATCAGGAGGCCTAATAGGAAAATTGAAAGTAAGCCAACGTATTATGTTTTGGTGATTTTTCTTAGCCTGAACTTTAAATTGCTCAGATACCATGTTTGCTTTTGATGCAGAATATGTCATAATCATGTGACTTGAAATATACGAAAATTTTTCTATGTATAAAGGTTGCTAAAGTTTTGACTAAGTGATATGATGTTATATATAGTAGGAATTTCGTTTTACAATTGCATGGATGTGCTAATTCATTTAAAACTCAAATTCCCAACGTTTAATTAATCATATTTTAGTCAAAACATTAAAGTTATATGAAAATATACTTTGAAAATAAAAAATGTATGTATAATTTCTTCAAAAATAGTAAAAATCTATGATTAATTAATTTTTTATGTATTGAATCTAAAGACTGAATGATAATTATTATCGAGTTTCAAGGTGGAAAAATTATTTTCAATTTTTCAATTAATTAGAAGAATTTTGTTGAGTAATTTATAACTCCAATGTACTGTGCTTCCTTGCATGTGTAGCTGAAGCTAAGGATGCTGCTGACTCATTGCAAATGGACTTTGAAACCATCAGAGTGGCAACAAATAATTTCTGTGATGCAAATAAACTTGGAAAAGGGGGATTTGGAGCTGTTTACTTTGTAAGATACTAAATAGTATATTATACATTATTAAAATTTTTATACGAAAAAATAAAAATAAAATTAGATTATTCTCATGCATTGAATGAAATTCAAAGAGCATAAGTCGAATCTCTCAAACTTGCAAATTGTCTAGTTTGTTTGTGTTTGTTGGGGAGGCATTTAGTTTAGGATTCTTATATCAAACCTTATACTTATTTTTTCTTTTAATATAATATAATTTCAGGGTAGGCTGTATAATGGACAAGAGATTGCAGTGAAAAGGTTGTGTAGGGAATCTGGGCAAGGTGACACGGAGTTTAAGAATGAAGTGTTATTAATGGCCAAGCTTCAACATCGCAATTTAGTCAAGCTACTTGGTTTTTGTATCAAAAAAGAAGAAAGGCTTCTTGTTTATGAGTTTCTTCCTAACAAAAGCCTTGATTACTTCATCTTCGGTATGTTAATGTTAATGTTCGATGTCTTCATTAATTTTCTTGACAAACAGCAGATATATCTAAATAGAATAAATTTCTAAAATTTGTATGACTAGAGTCCTTCTCTAAATAAATTTAGCTGAAAAGATTATTAACTGATCAAATAATGGCATTGTGTTCCATGGCTTTATGAAGATCCAATCAAGAGAGTGCGCCTAAATTGGCAAAAGAGATTCAAAATCATAGAAGGCATTTCTCGAGGTCTCTTTATCTACATCAAGATTCTCGAGTGCGAATTATTCATCGTGATCTTAAACCAAATAATATACTTTTAGATGAAGACATGAATGCAAAGATATCAGATTTTGGTATGGCAAGGTTGTTTGCAGTAGATCAAACTCAAAGCAACACAAGTAAAATTGTTGGGACTTAGTAAGTCTATATATTCTGGATTATATATGCTGTTGCTCGAGCTATTCTTAAATTAAGATTTTGAATGCTATTCACCCTAACTTTGACATGATGCAGTGGATACATGGCACCGGAATATGTAAGACATGGAATCTTTTCAACAAAGTCAGATGTTTTTAGTTTTGAATATTAGTTTTAGAAATTGTAAGTGGCCAAAAGAATGGTGAATACCGCCGTGGGGAGAGCATACAGTTCATAGGAACTGCTGTGAGTGTGCCCTCTATTAGTACTTTATTCATTTTTGATTAAGTCTTGATTAATTAATTATTCGCATTAATTCAATCATTTTGTTTATTTTTTGGTTCTAAAGCTAAACAAATTATATATTGTAGGCTTGGAAAAGTTGGAGAAGAGGAATAGTGTCAAATTTTGTAGATCCAACTTGATTGAAGGAGGTGGTTCTTCGTCAAGAAATGAAATGATGAGATGCATCCAAATAGGTTTACTGTGTATTCAAGAAAACGCATCTCAAAGGCCATCAATGGTTTCCATTGTAACACTTCTGAGTAGCTCTTCCTGTACCCTGCCAGTTCCTTCAGAGCCGTCCTTCTGCAATTGGACAAGCATGCCAAGTATACCTTCATCATCATCTGGAGATAAACCTGCTGAAGGATCCAGAAATGAACTCACATTTACAGAGCAATATCCTCGCTAGTAAGATAATAATTAATAAATGCTAACCTTGTGTCGTGTCTCTGTGTGCGTGTGTGTGGATCCCATTACAAAGTGTGTCAGTGAAATATAAGTTGATTCATATTCTCTTAGGATAAAGTACGGCAGTAACTAGTTACAACTAGTTGCAATAACCTGTCTCTATTGAGATATTTGATTGGCTTTGCGGCATTCCCATGGAAGTCCATGAGAGTAACGCCTGAAGTCATGACAATAGTCATACACCACCCACTTTTCCTGCACTTGTTCCATCTTCATCTTGCTCTCTGGATCCATGTCTTTGGTCTGGCGGGCAACACCAAATCCCCGGCACGATGGCTCCGGGCTCACGGTGCAGGCGCGGGCCGTGAAGTTTCGGAAAGAAGCAATGAAGGGAGCATTGGACATGTCGATCTTCACCTGCCCCCACCTGGTAGCCCAAGAGTCTCCATTCCAAAGCGTTGTGAAAACCCTCATGGGTTGCCTCGTTGGGAAACGCACACCGATCTCATGCCTGTTTCGCATCACTCTTATGGGAATGTTATCCACTAATATTCTGCATTCATTCAAATTCAAATTTATTCCAACAATATATCATACACTTGAAAACAATAATCGCACAATCATCATGCATGTTATCAATATAAAGCTAACAACAGATTTGAATTGTTTGCTGCCTCTTGTAATGTATAAGAGCTCAGCCCTTCATTTCATTTAATGGTTAGAGAAATTTCATCCGATTCCCTTAAATGAAGGATTGAAATTGTGGGAATTATAGAGGGGATAACATATGTCCCAAATCCAAAACTAGCAAAGGCTTATAAGTTTAAAAACTTTTCACTCAGTAGGCTAGTTACTAAGATGACTCTCCCTTCAAACTTCATACTTGTTATATTTGTACTTTTATTGAGAGTGTTACGGAGATTACTATCTAAGGAAAGTTCTTACTAGTAGGAGGTTGAATGAAGTATCATTAGGTAAAGCCACCAAGGACATCAGCTCTCGAACGGAGTGGCATTATTATAAGTCTCACATTAAAAAATTTTACAAGTGGGGTTTATAGGTTCATCTTTTGAATAGGCTATCTTATTCAACTTGTGCTTGTAACAGAGACATAATATTCATAACCTATGAATATTGTTTTTGATATAAAAATAATTACAAAGCCCTGACACATATATATCAACAAGTCATGAATAGTAGTAAAATTTATTTGTTAAATTCTATGCAAAGCATGATTGGTAGTAATGTGACTTACATTATACGTTGAGAGTTCCAATCAATAGAATAGGTGTGGAAGTCCTCAGTGGGATCAAACCAAAGATAGAATTGCATTTCTCGACCTCCTTCGCCGTAGGCAAAAATGTTGGTGGACATCAGATAAGGATCTCCCGACAGGTTTCCTAAGAACTCTATGTCTATCTCGTCGTGGTGGGGTCCCTCCGAGCTTAACTTCGTTCATTACATGCAACATTATAATCACCAAAATTAACCTCCAAAACCATTGCTAATCCATGAAGCAAGCGCGCGAGGGCACATCTTTAATTTAAGGTTCAAAGCATCATGTCAGTAAAAATTAAAAGAACTGTGTATGTTCTGAATATATTGGATCAGATCTAGATTCTATGACTATCCCAATTCCTCTCGCCCTGTGAGCGTTCACACTGCAATTGTAGGATTTGACAAACCTTGAAAATAAATGCCTGACCAGGAATATATGAAATGGTGAGTTAAAGGGAAGGTATATGAAAATGTATTTCAACTATTTCTCTATGCATATGAGCAATTAGATTAAGGTATGCGTACGACACAACAAAAGGCTGAGCTATGATTTAATGTTCTATATATGTGTATTTTGTGCATACCCATTCAATTAAAGTGACAATCTTTATAGTACCAGGTGGGACAATCAATGGATAAGAGGATTTGGGACACTCACCAAATCCGAGATCACCTCATCACTCAATATGTGAAACATAGCCATTTTGAAAAGTAGGTGAGATAACATAACTTTGCAAACAGATAACAGATCAATATAAAAGGTAGAAGTGTTTTGAAAAGGAACTGGATTTAAGAAAAGACCCCAATAGTAACACTAGAGTTTCATAAATATGAATTAGTAATGAATGGGAAAGAAGGGAGGGCCATGAATACGTACATAAAAAGCAGTGACTGTGCCTGCAGAGTTTCCTGGAATGAGTTTGATTTGCATGTCAAATCTTCCAAACAAATACTCACTCTTGGAAATAACGCCGGACCCAGAATATTGATCCAACGTTAGGAATAAGCTTTTTCCATCATCTTCGATTCTGGCTCTGTTTTCTCCAAAGAGAGTGGCAAAATATTCTCCGAAATTCCCATCCACAGCAATACTCGTGCCAAACGTTAGAAACACACACAGAAAAACAACAATGGAACTACAAGACATGGATGATGAACACAATTCTTTTCCTTTCTTTATGTTGATACAGTCACGGTATTTTAGATGAAATGAAAAGAAGAAACGAAGGATTCAAATTGCTTCTTCGCAGCAACATAACAACAACGTGGAGGTAACATTAATATGAATGCTATAGATCCATGTTGTGGAAGGTTTGTTATCAGAACCTGTTGTGACAACCACATGCCTTACAGTAGTTGCAACATTATATGGGGATCAATATCTTATGATCGTAATATTTGATGGTGCAAACTGTATATGAACGAAACCTTGGACTTCTTTTTTTTTTTTCCTGGGAAAAATTTAGTTGGAGACAGATAGAAAGACGAAAAGGAGAATCAGTTTTGATAAATGATTTCTAAGAATGATGGTTTAGGAAGTTAGGTTGATCCATACAGATGTGTCGTGGAATTTGAGGTTGAACAATAGTCAAATAGCTGAATTTAGGATTGTTTTTTTAATAATAGGAATGCTAAATATGAAGGTATGAGAGTTTGAACACGCAAGACTAGAATAGAAACTCCTCCATATTCTAAGGATATGTTTTCTAATTTTAATTTTTTTAAACAAATTTAGGTGAATTGGATAAAAGCAAACTCATAACTCAAGAATGTTTGAAAAATGAAAAGATACTATAAAAATGTCCAAGTGTGTGGGTGAACTTAGAATAAAAACAGTACACTTATATTATTCGCCAGAAAACAGGCACTAAAATTAAAATTAATATATTTGACCAAATTATTTTTAACTTTTAAGGTATTAATATTATGAATTATATTATAAATCTTTAAGCATGGTTTATCCTTGGCATTTGTTCTTGTCTTCAAGATTGCTTTTATTTTAATACCGTTATTTATCTGTCATGCAAGTTCATTAATTATGCAAAATAGCTGTATCAGTAACTTGCTCTCCTTGACACTATAAACAATACATTAATTCCTCTTCTATTAAAAAAAAAATGGAAACAGCTTGCACTGATGATAAAGTCCTGATGTTTTTCGGTGAATCACATGTTATAATGCTAAATGAATAATATAACTCAACTGTTCCCGATACAATACACGAAAATTAATTAAAAAAAATGGAAACAGCTTGCACTGACGATGAAGTCCTGATGATTTTCGGTGAATCACATGTTATAATGCTAAATGAATAATATAACTCAACTGTTCCCTATACAATACACGAAAATTAAAAAAAAAAACTCTGTCTAGTCTCAAGTGTTACTTCAAATATTGCAAAGGTATTAGGGATAGAAGTTTTATAACATCAGGTTCTAAATTCACAATGGTAAACAAAAACACGCCAACCTACATGTTAATATACATATATAGAATTTCTCACAACCTTTCTAAGCAACAAAAAAAAAAAGAACCAGAATTAATATTTTACGTGGGCCAACTATACTCCATATATAATGTGTTACGTTACATATTAATGGAAGATAATTGACTTGTTTTTTCAACAATATAATATATGTCTGCTTGTCTTAGTATTTAAAGAGGTTCATTTTCCCAGAATAATCTATTTAATAATTTCTTAATATAAAAATCTTCAGTCAAACTTGAGCGATGGTCTTATATGTAAATTAAATTATCTTTTTAGGCTAAAATTAAGAAAAACTAAATCATGATCCAATAGACATTTATAAACTTATACATTAATTTATCATTGTCTACTAAAAAAATGTTGACTAAACTGTGATGTCTATTTTTATTTGGTCTATATCTAAAGAATAATTTGAAGTAAATAATTGCCATGTATGCACACACCCATCTTATCCTAACCACATGTCATAAATAGAAATTTTAATTTAGATGAGTTGTTTAAGTGACATTGCCATCTCTCTCACTTGGACATGCAAGATCTTGGACTTGATCCCACCATTGACATCTTAGTGTACGCGTGTATTGAATTTGATTGTATAAAAAATAGACAATTTAGATTGGCATATAAATTAATGATTATATGAACTTTGATTTGAAAAATCTAAATCTATGTCACACCCCAAAAATAGAACATGTTTGGCACATAATATAGAGATAATACCCATATCCTAAAAGTCTTTACTCAAGAAAACTCTAATTTATAAACCATGAAGACCTTTGATAATAAATTAAGCCATCCTCAATACAAACCATACGAACAAAAGATTTAATATTTTACAAAACAGTAGTAGCAGCAAAGAATTTTCTTCAGATTAGTAAATATCAAAGTATAAATCATAAGGATGAGGACCCTAACTATAGCTTATGTAGAGTACCTGATATAAAAAATTTACTTTAAAGAAGTTTGATTTCAGCTTTTCATCTCATCTGAATATTACTGCCCATCAAGGATTAGCGGAAGGCACAACATCAGCTAACATATCTGAGACCAAAATAATAATTTTCAGTAAATAATGTCCCAACAATAAATAATAGAACATGAATAAAAAGAAAAGTTTGAAATAATTTCATAAATTGAGAGACAAACAATTTTTATAAAAAAATTAATAAACCTTATAATAAAATGGCTCAATAAAATTTCAAATAAACTCTTAAATTATTGAACTATCATAGTAAATGAAAATATCACTTAATTTCAAAAAAGCACATAAATGAAATAAATATTTATAAACAAATTACTAAATAAAAATCAATGGTATATAAAATCATCAAATAATTGTATTCATAATTATAGGGACTTATCAAAATAATTAGCAAACGTGGACACACAATCATGAGAGTAAATAACCAAACGTGGCTTATGACATGAAAATAAATGTGGATACACAATCCATAAGGATAAGCAACCAAATGCAGCCGAAACCATGAAACAAATGTGGACACACAGTCCAAGAGGGTAATGCTAACTAAACGCGACCGAAGCCATGAAACAAACGTGAGTACGATGCTCACGAATAACCATCCATCCATTCCATGTGCATTGGCCATTGCACGGGGCTAGCACCTCCTATAAGCATCCTGCTAACTAGATGAACTGTGGCGCGCCAAGGGCTAACGGAACTGCCATTAGCAACCAGTGTTCCGTATAAAGTTTCTTTTTTTTTAAACCATTTTCAAACATGCGAGAAAATTATCATTTTTAAGATACAGTTCTCATTCTTAAAATCAAACTCGCATAAATACTTTTAAGTATTAAAACTTGCCAGAATAAAATTTCATATCCAATGCTCATACTCGCATTTATCGAATAATAAAAAAAATTCATAGTTGAACTCACAAGAATCATTCTTTTATCAATCCAATATTTGATAAAATAAAAATCTCATAATCAAAGTCCAAACTTGATTTAATTAATCAAATAACATTTCAAATTTGGTAAATTAATTTCTCAAAATAAAGAATATTAATCAACAAATATTCAATAATCGCATTAATGCTATTAAAATAATTTCTAGAAAAACATAAATTTTAGTAAAGGAAATTTTAATAGAAAGAAAATCAGTTGGGACGCTATCCACTTATCTTTAGTATGCCCAAGAACCAAAATTCATTTCTTTCAACTTCATCCATGTCTCCCTTCCTCTAAACACCTATTCAAGGTGATGAACAATTTAATAGCCTTACTCTAGCCAAATAAATTATCTTTCAATATTGATAACACTATAACCAATCGAACTCTAAATCATTATAATTTAATCAATCCAATCTCAATTCTTTAATCCTTTCAATACTTTACATGTCTACCTTTCTATTTGACACTTTGATTAGATTTTAATCTGCCTTCCAATTCTTATACTAATATTTTAATCAAGTGTGTGTGTGTGTGTGTGTATAATTTTTTTTAATCACAATATAGCCATTACATATAATTTGCCACAATAATCAAGATTTCTCCCTTACAATTACAACTTACTTAAAGCATGATTGCCATTCAAAATAAGCTTTCTAATCCTCAATTCAAACTTACTTCAACACTATTCCTATCCTTGCTCATGCACAGCCACAGAGCAAATGGAAAAGAACAAATTTTTATCTATGTATAGACTGGCTGAGGAAAAGAAGATAGGTGGTATTCACCCATCTATGGAAGCATATGAAAATTTAAAAAGGGCAAACTCGAAATATTGTCTAGCCTCATGAGCATGACAGTGACACCAAAAACAGAGGAGAATGACCGACAATCAATGAAGTTTAAGATTGAAGTTTGAACAACCAACAACAATAAAGAATAAGAGAAGCTGAACTTACCACACACACATACTTGACACCCATGCTGAGAAGAACAAGGAAATTGAAAGCTGAGAACACATGCACAACACGAGCTTGCACGACCAGCAAACAAGAAAGTAGAGGAGAACAAATTCATGTAGCTCAGCACTTCAAGTTGACGGCATAGACAAGAATCTATGGTGAAGATCCAGGATGCACACCGACGGCAAGAATTAGAGAAACAAGCAAGAAATGAAGAGGAAATGTTAAAGCAAAAACCAAACGCTCCCTCTCTCCTCGTGCTCTCACTCCTTAACCAGAATAAAGACAGCATGAACAGGGGAAGATGTGGAAGAATCCGGCGGCCTTCAACAGCAAAAGATCTCCCACTTCACACACAAACACTAGCAACAAACAGACGAGAGAGGACGAAAAAGAATCCAGCGGCACACAAACATTCACAACAAGACGCAAACAAGAACGGCAAAGGTAGAGCAACATACGAGGAGACCGAGATGGGAGCATGACTGAGGACTGGGGATCGCATGGAGGTGATGAGCTCCCACTTCGCCGGTGGCGCTGGAGATGGTGGATGAAGAAGGAGAAGCCGGGAGAAAGTGGAGAGTTTCCAAACTTCTCTTATCTGGTTCCAGAATTGTGATTGGAAGAGAAAAGGAAACATAATGAGAAAGAAAAAAATCGCAAGCTCTCTCTCTTCTGTACACACCACCGACTAAGAAGGTCCAAAGAAAGTCAAATAATATCTCATGAAGAAATTTACAAAACAAGACTCAAAGTTTAATGAGAAAATTTCAAAAAAAAAACCCTATCAATTTTTGTTATTATAATATTTTTATAATAAAAGTAAGGACTCTTTAGTACTTTTTCATAAAAATAAACTAACATTTGGCTAATGTGAAATTTGAACTCTAAACCTCTATATAAATATCCAGTATAAATTTTAATATATCATTGCTCTTTCTTTATCATAAAATTAAAATTAATTAATTATCAATTGAAAGGGAATTTATTTAATTTAAAATTTAGAGTCATTACAATCTAACTCAAATAAGTGTACTATATGTATGTTGTAATTAATGAGGGACATTTTTGGGAGAAACTTTGATGGGCAATCCAAGAGAAGGGAAGGGCAAGGGATCCAAAGTGATAGGCTCATCATCATGATGAGGATGGATCAAGGACCACCGAAACTGAGTGACAACATAATGCAGAAAGATGAGTATATTGAGCTTAGCCAGTTGATAGCCAGCACACAGCCTAGGTCCTCCTCCAAAGGCAACAAATGCATATGGTGGTATTTTTATTGCCTCATCTTCCTCAAACCTACTTGGCTCGAACCTCATTGCATCCTTGAAATACTCTTCATTGTAATGTGTCCCATATGCTGTCCATAGCACCTGTAATTTGCAAAAAAATAATCACCCTTCTTTGAGACTAACTACTTCTAAGCTAGACATGCAATATTAAATATATAAAGGTATAATATTAATTAAAACTCTGTCATTTATTAGGTTCCGTGCCTGCAATACATGAGAAGGGAGAGAATCGCAGTTGAATCCCAAAATAATAAATTAATAATAGGTTCTTTTAAAAAAATAAATTACAAATATCAATTAAAATAATTGCAAATTCAACAGTACCAGTTACAAATAAAATATCTAATATCTAAATATATTCTCTCATGTCTTATATATAAGATAAAAGGAGAATTTTTTTGACCTATTTATAATTTATGTGATTAAAGTTCCCCTTCTATCTCCTCCCATTAATAAATTTTAGTGAAAGAAACTAGATTATTAAAGTATTTATATTTAATTGTATCTTGAAAAAAAAAGTAGTGTGCATATTTAATAGGGACAAAATTAAAAGTTACTAAATTTTTAAATAAATTTAATGAGTTCTAATATTTTTTTAATTCCAGTGAAATATATCAGAAGTCACTATAAGTAGGATTGGCGTGAGTAACGATTTGCTGATATTCTATCAATATTTACAAATTATTTTTTCAATTTTGTTAGCACTTAATTATTATTAATCTGATTTTTGGTGGGGAATTTATTATCATCCATACACATACCGAGAATCCACTTAGTAATAAATTAAGGAAAAATAGAAATTAAAGTGGATTACCTTCCATCCTTTGGGTATGGTGAAGCCCTCATAATCAATGTCAGCAACAGTCTTCCTGAAGGAGCCAAAGATAGGAGGGTGCAATCTCATGCTTTCTCTCGCAACTTGCCATGAATATTTCATCCTCTTTACGTCTTCCAGTGTCACATTCTCACCCCACCTTTTCTTCTTCTGTATTTCTTCATGTTCTGCAAACACATGCATTTAATTTCCCACCATGCTTTAACGCATGCCAACTTGTACAATACAAATATATATATATATATATATACACAGATACCTTATCTGCTTATATATCTTAGATATGTCAAACAACATTATATTATCTGATTTATCCTTGATCAAATTGTTGTTTAAGAAACTATAAAGAATAATGTAAAATGATACCTTGAAGGAGTTTAGCGTAGCAGTCAGGGTGGTGAGCGAGCATCTTGAAAGTCATGGCAATGGCGAAAGAAGTTGTATCATGAGCTGCAAAAACCAGCAGAACCATGTTGTCAACAGCTTCTTGTTCAGTGATCTCACCTTTAATGATCCCACGAACCAGTTTACTCAGAAGCATCCCTTCTTCTTTCTTTAACATTCCTTCCATTAATATCTCCCCTTCTTCTCCCTCACCTCATTCATCAGCATCTTCTCTATCTCGTTCCTCGCCTTCTTCGCTCTCCAAAACTTACAACCAGGAATATTAACTGCTGGCGAGAACACTCCTTCCAGAACCTTCTCGAACGTGTTAAGGATCTCTGGCTTCACCTTCATCCCCATTAAACACTCGAACACTACATTGAAAGTCAGAACTTTGGCCGACCTGTAGAGGTGAATCTCTTCTCGGCCATGCCAGTTTCTTGAAATGTGAAGCTGAACTGAGTTACAGATCCTTGAGACGAGAGTTTCTAGTCCAGAATGAGCAAAGCTTGAGACTATAACCCCACGAAGGAATCGGTGCCTTTCGCCATCTTTCTCCATGATCGAGTCCTTCCCCATGAGCTGAACTGAAGACGAAGGCCAAGAGCTTCTCACCAGCTTAAACTCATTGGACATGAAAAACTTGTTGGCTTCTGATCCATTCACGATCACAGTTGGTGATCCCATGAGCCTTGTTTTGAAGATCTTCCCATGTTTCAGAATCCGAGGCTGCAAGAAATCCTCGAACAGCTTGTTTCTTTTCTGTGCATTGAAGAAATCCATGGTCTCTCCGATCCATGGGAGCCCCATTTTACCTGGTGGGAGCTTCTGTTTCCTTCTGGTTTGGCTTTGTTTGCTCCTCAAGAAACTGAGAGAAGAAAATGCAATCAAGAGAAGGAAGGAGACCCACATGAGAGAACAGATGAACTCTGTAGACATTATCGAAAAATTTGAGCTCATTTCCTAGAATAGTGTGTTGAGGTGTTTATATATACATGTGTGCGGCTTCACGTATTTATAGGAACATTTGCGTTATTATTTAATTGTTGTGTAAGAAGAAGAAGAACAAATTGTCAAACCCAGTTGATTCTTATCAGAAGGTCAACTGTTTCTTGAAGTCACAAACCGTCCAAATGAATATATAATTTGAAGGAGACGGTGGAGTTGTCTATAAGGAATATAACTCCGGAAAAATTATATTTATACGAATCTAGCGACTGAAATACATAAATTAAAAATTAATATTTGTAAAAATACTAAATTAATGGTTGGCAAATTGTAGTGTACAGGTTCTATTTAATTCATAGAAATCGTAATTAAATTTTAAGAATTTTCTATTTTCAAATATTTTTATAATCAACCAACCTAAATTTAAAAATTTAAATTATTATCATATTTTACATGATTCATTATTCAAACCACAATTATTTAAGAAAGAGTTTTTAAATTTTGAATAGTTAGCTATACATTTCTAAAAAAAATCAATAATAAATTTGGTATCAAAAAATAATTAATATTTCTTAAAAATATTTTTAAATTAAATATTTAAAATTTACTAACATTTTAAGGTAGAAAACTATAACTTACACATTAATTAATTAATTAAATGAGTCGCCCCATATGAATTACTATATCTTGGCAAATAGCTGTCGCCTGGCAGGTTCATGTTCTGAGAGAATCACACGTAATATTATGATAATGTCTCTCAAATATTCCTCAGAAAAAGGACGGTGCATGCAGATTCTCATGTGGCTCAATTGAAATGGAAATAGTAGCATTCTTTAATTAATTATTACAACTGTTTATAAAATGTAAGTGCATATATATAAACTAAAAGTGACTTTAAAAAATTATGTGCAACATATTTGCATATAGTAGAAGTCATTTTTTTTTTTTTAATATTCATTGTCTTTTATGTCTAACGCGTGTTTACCTTAATAAATTTTTTTAAGTCCATCAATTGGGGGAAAAAAAAGTTTAGCTTGCAACAGGTATATATGCAGACCTTTCTTAGTTAATTGAGAGATTTTCAAGTGTGTGCGGGTGCGTTTATGAATCAGGTCGGCTAATTAACAGAATATACAGGCTGAATGTTAAAGAAGAAAGTATACAAAAAAAAAATCATGAGTAAATTGGCCCAAAAAAGATAAAATATGAATCATAAAAGAAAGAAAAAATAACTTCATTATATAAAAGAGATAAATAAGTAAGTAAAAATTAGGTCTTATATATTAAAAATTTCAAAGTCAACTAGTATAATATCAACGGAGCTTTCAATTTTCAAAAGCGGGGGGGGGGGGGGGGGGAAGCTTTTAACATGCCACAAAATCCCAAAAAATCCGGTGGCCTCCAGCTCTCATAGGTGGATTGTGTTGATAATGCATGAAGATTATGAAGAATCAATGGATCATTAATTTTGTTTGAACATATCTACATTGTTATTATATACTCCATCCATTTCTATTTGCAAGAGAAAAATAATTATACCACACAGCTTGATAAAATTAGTTAACTATATTAATTGTATCTAAAAATAAAAAAAATTAAATTAAAATATCTTTCATTAATTGTGTAAATCAAGTCTTTATTAATTATTTTTTATGAATGTGAATGATGAAATTATGAGGGTTAATTTAGAAAATTTATAATAAATGCTTATTGAAAAATATAGTTTTGCTTATATAAAAAAGAAACTAAAAGTGATATTTTTTTTATATATAAAAACGGAGGGAGCACTCTTTCCATCCCATCTTATAAAATACTTACAAAATCACACGTATTAATAAATCTCATTAAATACATTTTATAACTTTATTTTTTAAAAAAAAAAAATAAACTTCAAAAAATATCCTACATTTAATACTCTATTTATGAAATAATACTAAAAAGAGTGAATATAATATGAATAATAATATTAAAAATATATTATTAATAAAAATCTATTTTTGTCAAAGTATCTTATATTTTAGAATGATGAATCTCTTTTAAAAGTATGCTATAATTTGGGATTGGGGAAGTATTAACTTATTTATATTATTTACAACTACAAGGGCATACCTATCTCATCTAATTATCTAGAGATTTTGTGCAAACTTCGAATGGAATGTGATATAAAGAATCATGAACCTGTGTGTATATAAACACCTTTTTCTTTGCAATTCAATTTTTCAACTAGGATGAGCTTGGGAAGAGTCATTACTAGTTTATCACTTGTAATTCTAGATAATGAAACTTGCCATACTTTTTTATTATATTCAAGGTAAAGTAACTTTTAATCTTCTAACTTTATATCAGGTTATAATTTAATCTTTTAACTTTATAAAATATCTTTTTAATCCTTTAATCTTAAAATCATTAGTTTTAAATGATTACTGTGTCAACCATTGTTATTTTAAAATAATTAAACTTAATATATTAATATTTAAGAATATTTTGTCAATATTTAAAAATTTAATGTAAAAATTTATTAGGATAAAACTCACAATATTAGTAGGGTTAAAGGATCAAAAAGACATTTTATAAAATTAAAGGAAAAAATAAAAGGTTATGTAAAGCTAAATGACTAAATGTATACTTTAGCCTTATATTGATTGATGATTAATGATTACTGTAAATGAAAAAAAAACCTAATAATTAATTTTTTTAATCCCTGAAATGCATTTTGAAGGGTAAACGAATTACCCTGGTGTTTTTGTTGAACTGCTACCTTTCTATATTTCATTAAATTGTATTTGCATGTGCCCTTTTCTTCTATTTCGATCTTTTATTTTTGACGACAAAATTATAATATCCATTGAATGGCTCTCACCAACATCATAGTCATCATTTAATTCTTTTCTATTTTATAGATTCAGACAAAATACAAAAATGGTTGATCTTCCTCGCCATTAAATTCTAGCTTTCCCCATGTTTAATTGGGGAGTTATACTCATCATATATAGAAATAGAAAGGATAAACATAACTTTTATTCCATATACTTTACTCGCGTTTTGCTTTTAGTTCCTATATTTTTTTTTAGTATTTTAGGTCTCTTCACTTTTATTTTTTGTTGTTTTAAGTCCTTCTAAAGTCCCTATACTTTGTTCATAAAGAGACCGAAAATAATAGAAAATAAAAGTGTAAAAACATAAAACACTAAAAAAAAAAGTATAAGTATCAAAAACAAAATGCGAGTAAAGTACAGAAACCAAAACTTATAGTTACCCAAATAAAAATGATACAAATGTTTTCACCAAAAAAAAAAAAAGAAATGATAGAAACAATACTCTATTAATTATAATTAATTAATACTCTCTCTTAATTATAAGGTCAATTGCTCAAACTTTGTTAATAGAAAAAATAATTTTTATGATCATTATAGATATTTCTATTACTTTAAATTTTTATAATATTTTTGAAGATTTTAAATTGACTATTCTAACTTTATAAGTTTGTATTATGTATAACTAATAGATAATTGTTAAGCATACAAAAATTTTGAAAGTCATTAATTTTAATTCTATAATTAGTTTTATAACAAATATATTTTAAAGAATTTTAATTATTTTTGTTCATTAAAAATATTTTTCATATTTTAAAAAATATTTTCAGGTTAGGCCAAATCAAGCCTTCAAGTAACTCAATATCTAAAGGTAAGAATAGGCTAATCCAAGCTTTGATTAAACAAAGTTGAGCTTATATGTAAGCTTCAAGCATGAGCTTGCAATATGCCTGACCTACCCCTAAAGCCTTTTCAAAGGCATTCTTTATATGTGAGCCTTTAAAAAAAAGCTTTTAACTTACGTTTCAAAGTCTTTAAATAAGTTTAGAACTTATACAGACCTTTAAAAAGGCTTTTAAGTTTATGTTTCAAAGTTTTTAAGTAGGCTTAGAACCTATGAAAGCTTACATTTTTATGTAGAAGTCTACATATATTTCATATTTTAAATAAGCTTAAAAGCTTTAAATTTAAATTTAAATATGTAAATTTAAATATGATATACTATATAAATATACCTAAATAGGCCAGGTTTATAGGCTTATAAGCCAAATTTTAAAACTCCTAGCCCAGCTTATTTATATATATAGGCTTCTAGATAGGCATTAGGCTTAGCCTGTTTATAAATATGCTAGGTCAAAACATGTTTCAACTACGCTGAACTATAAATTATCTAATAGAGGTCTAATCTATTCTCATTCTTATCAATATTTGAATTGCTACATCTGACTAGGCATCAAGTTGGAATGAAGCTTAATCCAACGCTATTCATGTACATTCCCATTTGAAATGGACGAAGTGCAAGTCTCAAACATAGATGTTTGTCTTAGAATTCCCCCCCCCCCTCTTTCTCTCTCACACACACTTTGCATGACATCAAATAATTTCAGAGGATCGTCCTGTGGAGGTTTAAGTTATATATATATATATGTTTGTGTGTGTGTATTTATAAAAAATCCCATTATTTATATATCATAAATTCATTTTTAAAAATAGGATGCCACATCTAATTTATGTATGTATATTATACCTCCCAATCAATCCTTAATATGGGACTTTTTAGTTGGTCCTAAATGTAGGATCTTTTTTAAATGAGTTTGCATAGCATATAATGTATTACCAAAAATGCCCCTATTTAATTCATCACAGGTGTGGTAAAAGATAAAGTCCTCTCGCCTTTAATTTAATTTAAAAAGGGAAATTATTTTTGGACTAACATTGTATTTTTTTGGAAAAGAAAATTAAGATTGTCAACTAATTTTAACTTCTGGCCTTAGTCCACATGTTTCAATTAAAAAGGATTCTATAGGATAGACAAAATAATTTCTTTAGTCTGGATTATTGGACCATCCGGTATCTTAGATTGCACCGTTATAGTTGGAGGATTTAACAGGTCCAAACTAATTTAAATCCAGGACGATAAATAAAATATGACAAAACCTTCTTATAAAATATTTAATGTAACTAATGCACTCTTAAAACGTGAACTTTGGTATTTTTGATTAAGCTAGTACACAGTGCCTACTAACTGAACTGAAGGCTTGGTGCGTGATGAGTAATTTGAAGGAGACGGCTTCCTGTCTTTGCGTTTGAAAGCAAAAAATGGAGTCAAAGAGGAAGGCTCGAGAGATTAATTAGCAGCATCCCCAAGAGGACCCAAAATTGGTTCCCCCATTTACTGCTTTCCCAACATTACTGTGCACCCTCAGCTACTCTCTGTATCTCCCTTCAATGCCATCATTACTTACTCTCCTTCGCTTTGCCACTTGTCGCTCTCCTCTTCTTCATTGTCTCTCCCTCTCTGATTTTCTTTGTGACCTTCCTTTATAGCAACACATCATCCTCCAACATCTTGTTAATACCTGGGACATGTGTCTGTCTTTGTTAACATTTCAAACACATAATTATTAAAAAGCTCTCATCTTTGATGACAATATTGTTTCCTGATATCTAAGATGCATATGGTGAAGATGATGGGCTTCCTGGTATTTCATATATTACGGTAGATGACATTATTAACTTCGTGGCCAACTACAAAGTCAGAGAGATTATCTGTAAGAAATGTGCAGTTCATGGTGGACCAAGATGCTTTTTTTTTGGGGGGGTTACAAACCAAGATGATTTTCCGTTCACGGCTTTCTCCACCTAGATTTGTAATAGATTTTTCTTGCAGGCACCAACGGTGAAAATAACATTCCCGGAAGCACTGTGATTTCTCTGCTTTTTTTTTCTTTTTTAAGTCACAACTCACCACAACCAAAGGAAAAATAACATATACAATGTCATTGAATCCGACATGCCTCACAAGTTACATGCGGAGTAAAGTTTATAAATGTAATGATTTTTTCTCTCAACAAGCTAATCTTTTAAAGTAATTTTTTTTTTTTTTTTGAAACTTATACTCATAAAAGTTAGTGTTTTTATTAAGAGGTCCATCTTATGAAAAGGGTTATCCACAGAAAATCTTAATCAATGGGAGATCAAGTAAAGTACTATAAGTGAAGCCCCCAATAATATCAAGCATCTTGAATATAATAAGGTTACATTATCATGATTACCATATCATAGAGCTTCATAAGTAAAATAGGGTTTATAAGTATCAAAAGCTCTTACTTCCAATAAACTAATAGTATTATGAATATGTTTTTTTTTTCTTTATACTTGTTCTCATGGCACCTGGATTATATCTTCATTATGTTCATGTATTTATACTACCGAAGAGAGAGTGAAACAAGATAAAATGTGGACATGTATAGTCTATATCTCATAATTACACTTTTTACTCTATGCATAGTTTATTCAGATCAGTGCCATATTTTGAATATGGACAATTCTTGCTTTGGGTATTCACATCACATCCATCAGCCTCCTTTAGTGCATCAAGTGAAATATTGGGGATCAATATCACGGCTTGTGAATAGCTACCATACAATACAATTAGCTATTGCCTCTCCAATATTTAGTCCTTATTATTGTTAAAAAAAATTGTAGAAGAGACGGATGATCCTTATTATAAGTCATTTGATGAGATATAATTAATTAAATTTTTTAATATCCATGAAAAAATGACATGTACTTCTTTCCTTTGTTTTTTTTTTTTTTTTGCCCTCAATTCTTTTATTGCAAAGGGTGAAAAAAATTGTTTAGTCATATTATATTTTATGCCCACATAATTAATTAATATAATACAAGGATAAATTTAAAAAAATAATTTTGAAAAATACTAAATTTCCTAATTTTAAACGAAGCTTAGGTGAAAAAATATCTTATAATTCATACAGAAGGGAGTACAATTTTGAATTTTATTGCCATTAGATAAATTTTGAGCTTCCTACTTGTTGAATATATAATGGTAAAACTGATGGAAGAGGTCAAAGGTGTTGATGAAACTATAGTAACAAGTAAAGCAAGTTCCGTGCATTAAAGGTAAATACAAAAAATCAAGCATTATTGGATGAAGAAGTAAATAGTGAGAGTAAATGCAGCCTGCAAAACATCAACTAACCACACACTCCTTCACCTGCTGATATTTACTCCACTCTGAACCTTTTTATATTCCCTCCAGACCCTCACTTCAAATCATTCACCTTCCTCGCTTGTTTTACGAGCTTGTTCTAAATCCTAAGCAAAACTTGCAGGGATCAGAGATGGAGAAGAGAAGTAATAACCATGCTTCTCTTTTAGTCTGTTCACTGCTCGCTTGCTTGATCTCTCAGAACCTTATTATCCCTGTCATATCCACCGCCATTGAAGACCAGAAAAACTACTACTCTCCTGACCCTCATGCAGGAGCAAGTCCACCCTCAGGTCTCTCTAGTTCTCTGTGTAATGCTCTAACTGTATGATCTTTTTATAGTAGTTTGCAAGCTCATGCATTTACAATACACAGACGCACACATGTTCGTCTTCTCACCACCTTAATGATATAATTAATTAATGCAGGCTCACACAGGAGGCCTCCGTCTCATGGCTCTGGAGGTGGCTATGGAGGCTCACCACCTTCTCAAGGAACTCCATCACACGGAGGAGGTGGAAGTTATAACCCAAGTCCTTCACCACCCTCTGGTGGAAACTGCGGCGGTGGATCACCACCATACGACCCTTCTCCGACGACCCCAACAACACCGTCGACACCATCAACCCCGTCGACACCATCAAACCCACCATCAGGAGGAGGCGGTTACTATAGCTCACCACCACCAGCACCAACTTACGACGGAAACAGCCCCCCAACACCGTCTTACGGCGGAGATAGCCCCCCAACACCGTCTTACGGCGGAGACAGCCCCCCAACGCCGTCTTACGGTGGAAACAGCCCTCCAACACC
The DNA here is from genome assembly GCF_029017545.1 of Prosopis cineraria. Classification (NCBI taxonomy): domain Eukaryota; kingdom Viridiplantae; phylum Streptophyta; class Magnoliopsida; order Fabales; family Fabaceae; genus Prosopis; species Prosopis cineraria. The sequence goes on from NW_026555333.1 coordinate 44,885,708, forward strand.
TATCACTTTGAGCCCACCGACTACTCCAATTGATCCAGGCACACCACCAACCATCCCTTCACCACCTTACCTTCCTTCGCCCTCTCCATTAACTGGTACCTGCAAGTAAGTATCATGTGTTACAGCACCGTACACACACACATGAATGCTTGCATGTAGACCGTATACTGAAGAAGCTTCATTTTCTTCATTTTTCAGCTACTGGAGGAACAATCCAGGAATTATATGGGGATTGCTTGGGTGGTGGGGTACGTTAGGAAGTGCTTTTGGAGTTTCGAGCGTTCCAGGGTTTGGATCCAATCTGAGTTTGCCACAATCACTTTCCAACACGAGGAGTGATGGCTATGGAGCTCTTTACAGAGAAGGAACAGCTTCGTTTCTCAACTCTTTGGTGAACAACAAGTTCCCTTACTCAACCCAACAAGTCAGGGACAGATTTGCAGCTTCTCTTAGCTCCAACAAGGCTGCTGCGGCACAAGCTCATCTCTTCAGAATGGCCAACGAAGGACGCATGAAGCCACGTGTCTGATGGAGATCATGGCGTGTGATGATGTGTCAGTATATTCAGTTATGTCATTAATTACTCATCCTAGTCTTAATGATCAGCTAGTGCGTGTGCTATATTTATGTTTTTATTATGATGTGTCACTTTGTATTAATTAAGACGGAGATATCATGTTGTTACTTTACTATTTAATGTTGGCTTACCATTTATTATTAATATTACCTTCACGCATGGTTCCTTGGTTTTGAACAGTGTCATAATTAATCTTTGTTGGGTTTGTTCCGGTTGGGTCTAAAGTGCCGTGGAATTGAGGCTAAAAAGATTGGACGTAAATTAGAGGACGAGGTTCAGTACTATTGATTTATAAATGAATAATTGAAATTGAAATATAGTATTTAGGCTAACTAAAAGGATTAGATCACCAAGAGGAATATGTTGTGGTTATTTCACAACCAATGATAATCACTAGTCATTGTTGAATTTGACCATAGATTATACAAAATACTATAAAAAATTTCCTTTAAGAATTATTGAATATGAATATGAATAATTGAATATGCACTACTGTTCGTGGTGAACAATAAATATCAGGTATGTCAGAAACACTGAGTCTCATTGATAACAAAAATAATCCCGAACTCTCTTACCATAGTTCATTCGAATGTAAAAAGATACAAAGCTTTGGTAGAACAAGTGTTTGATTTTATTGAAATGTGAAAAAGTTACAAATCTAAACTGAAAAATTAACTGATAAACAAAAGGGTTAAAAAGTATAAAATGCGAGTCTTTGGTTGAATGTTGACTAGTTTTGCCTGTGTCTTCATCTTCTATTTATAGTGTCAGAGTGGTTTCTTAAGACCTATAATGTTTTGTTGAAGAATCAAGGATCTCACAAAACTCATGGCACAGTCTTTATTTCATATTCTTCATTTTGGTAATCAGCCCATTTCATCGAGATACTCGAGCATGAAGTCTATAGGTTTTGGCATTATTTGAGATCATGTCCTTTCGTGCCAACAGTCCAATATTTGCGCTGACAGGATTTTAGCATGTTTATTTATTGTGGCCTTTATCGAGTTTCGGGGCTAGCCACTTTTATTTATATTGGACATGACGCTTCAGTTACTTAGCCCAACTAACCCTGTAACCTATCTAAGCAATGTTTCATATTTTAGCCCAAACAATTATATATTTATTGAATTGCCTAGCCTCAAATATTTTTTTTTAATATGGCTATATATTTGACTGGATCAAATCCAAACATTATCATACCTAATTGGGAGTAGTTAGCTTTTTCAAAAAATATTTTTTTATTCACACGAATTTAAAGCCCAGGATCTTGTGCTTAAGCTGTTATAAGAGCAATTTTATTTTATTTTGTTTTTTGTTTTGCAAAGTGTCGATTGAAGTGAAAAAAAAATCTCAGATTGAATAAAATTAGAGTAAACATGTATATAAATGGAAAATACACACTCTTATGTATGTATGTATGTATGTATATATATCCAATGTCTTATGATTTTAAATAAAGATATGATGTCTAAATTTATTCATTTATCTCTTTCTAAATCAAAGTTGAATTAAGTAAGAGGCTCCGCTTATATATCTGTGTGATGTCTCCTCCCAGCTCAAAACTTTTTTTTTTTTAATTTTTCCTTTTCTTTTTGGCAACAGCAGCGGTTATTGTATATTTCGAAGAGTCGTTAAAATGTAAAGTGCCGGGCTGTTGCGTGATGGTTCAGGACAAAAATACCGGAAGCTAACCGTAATAATGGCCAGGAATTTTCCTTGGGACCCAATTTTGGGGAAACGTCAAAATTTATATACATAATTTTATATATTTAAAATTTTTGTTTTTAATTAAAATTATTTTAAGAAAACAGGCCGACCCTTGCAGGCTCAGGCTGAAAAGACGGTTTTCATTTTGTTACCCCAGGTCCTGATCCTAGAGGATCTCCGACTTAGGGCCTGCCTTGAGGGTTTTGAGCACTTTCATTTTTTAAATTTTTGTTCTTTAAATTAAACATATGAAAAAAAAAATAAATTAGATGAAAATATTAAATGTCAACACATTAAAATACAAAATCATTGTTCAAATTTTCAAAATCAAACTAAATAAAGTTAAATAAAACTAAACAAGTCTTCTTTAAATAACACCAAAATATTAGAAGCATCATGATGATGATCATTTTCATCTTTAATGCAGCTTTTGCAGATATAGACCATGTTATAGGATCAAATTAAAAAAATAATCTAATATTTATTATATTTTGAATTATGGTCAGTTTATTATGTTTGTCAATGATATATCACTGTATATCAATGATAAAGCTCTTGTAAATTTTTAAAATTTCAATGATAAATTTGTTGTATGTCAAAAATAAATTTCTCATACATCAATATGAACCGGTCATGCATCTAAATTTTTAAAAATTCAGTTCATATTTTTTTGGTACAATATTTTTTTAGGCTAGTGGGCCAATTTATCCCATCTGTAATATCAACAATATTTTGTTGTACTTCGTTATGAGTTAGATTGTCAGTGGCAAAAATATCAAGATTTTCTTTTTTATTATGCTAGGATTTTCTTTTTTAAAATATTGTTTTCATATTTGAATCATCTTACCCCTTGTTTATTCAATGTTAATAATTTTTATATAAAAAAAGCAAGCTTAAATGTTCCAGCCCATTTATTTTTTAGCCCATTAAGGCCGACTTGTTTAAGCCTAATGAAACATTGACAAATCTAAAATGCAAGCCCGACCCTCCATTTAAACAGGCCAACCCAACAAGCTCAATCCATTTTCCTATCTTTAAAATTAAATCAAGACATATAAATTTTGATAGATTATTTATTCTACAATAAACTACTCTTCTGATCCTATTTATAAAGCAAATAGAGAAAATTAAGTTTGATCCTATATATAAAGCACTTTACTATTTTTCATGCTTATTTTTACATTTTTGCTCTTATTAAATGCTAAAAAATAATTTTTTTGTCCTTATTAAGGGGTAGATGTGGAAATTTTAAGATAGAGTTTATAAAGTTTAAGATTTTTTTTTTTGTTCAGTGTAACATGCTGGAAGGTGATTATAAATAGGACCATAGGTAATATTGTTATTAATATTATTAACACATTAAAATATACTTATCTTGATTTAACCAAATAAAAGTATGTTAAATATATAAGGTGTAGTACCTAAGTCTTTCAAAAATGGAATATTAATGAAGAGCATTTTTTGAGGTTCATATTTTTATTTTGAAAAAAATAAGATTATAAATTATATTTAATAATTTTTATTAATATGTATAATTTTATTTAAAAGTGTTCTACAAATTGGGACGGAGATAATAATAAGTAAAACCTTATTAAATGGAGATCTAAAGGGACCACTCTTCTTCAATTCTTCTGTATTCTTAAACATTAATGAACCTCTTGTTAACTAAGTCCAGATAATCAGAAAGCGCAAGGAGGAAAGCTATGAAAAAGAATCCAAGAGACAGTAGAAAAGCTAATTACGTATTATTAAAACTTAATGCCTCGAATAGGATTGTTATAATAAAACTTAAGAGGACAATTATAAGCAACAAAAAAGTTAACAAAATTCATCGTATAATTCTCAAGAAAAGATAATTAATGTTCTTGAAATTATTAAAAAAATATATTTGACCATCTTCGCTTAAATTAATAACCATAATAAGGTGTGTCTAAGAATTAAAAGTTTGTTAATAAATTGGAGCAATTAACGAGTGGCAATATAAAAAAATAATAAAATAATATGACCTCCCTTATATTTTATTAAAATTATAGAGGCCTTTTCTCTGTTTTCAAAGCATACATTCTGATTCGATTTTTAACAGTCAAGAATTTTTCATTAAATATTCTAAAATAATCTATTTTTTTCCTTATAATCATGTTGGAAAATTTAAAATTAATAATTTTCTAATTTTTGAAATTGATAAAACTTACAGAAAATAAACATCAATTATATTAACTATAATTTCTCTCTTATTATATTAAATATCTATTTAATTAAGTTTTTTTGCATGTGTGTTTGAAATATTATCTTAGCCAACTTATGTATTTATTTTTAAAAAAATAATAAATAAATAATTTTACATAACTAAAAATAAAATGTGAACAAAAAAGTAAAAAATATGCATTAATTTTTCTGTATTTTAAATCATTTTTAGGTAATATTTATATTTAAAGAGAGATATTTTGATCTAACAAATGTAACTTACCGGTCAACTAAGGAATTTGATGGATGAAAATGAAATCTTTAAAGTGGAAGAGGGGTTTGTATTTTGTGATTATTGATTCTATGGGAGGCTTGTAGATATGGGTTTTTAAAATAGAAGAGAGGTATATGCAATTAAGGTAAAATAGAGGGAACATCAATGTATTTTACTCTAAAAAAATTAACAATTACATTATTTCTCCTTATATTTAAATCAATTAGAACAGTAAAACTTTTCACTATGTAAGATTACAGAGAGTATTTCAGTGAAAACATTCCTAAAAGTAGGGTTGAATAAAATCGAACTAAAACCAAAAATCAAACCAATTTAAATCAGGATTAATCTATTTGATTTTATCTATTTAGTTATTTAGTTCAATTTGGCTTTTTATTTTAAAAAATTTTAGTAGATTGGTTTGATTCAATTTGCAAATTTTTAAATTGAATAGATCGAAAAGACTGAATTATATCATATATATATATATATATAAACTTATAAATTATATATGTAGTTTATTACTTTAGTGCATTTTATGTTTTTATACTTTAAAAAATTAAATACACACACAATACTTATATGTTTGAAATCCTAAAGGTGCATAATTCAGAATTATTCAGATAGTCTTCTCAAACTTATATCTACCAAGTATTTTCATATGATATTCCTACGCAATTTGCTGATAATCCCATTATATATATATATATATATATATATTTTTGCCTTTATCAGTTTGAGATAGGCCATCGTTCATGGTGGGAAGGGATCGGATCTGAGGCCTATACGATGCCTTTATTAGTTTTTTTAATAAAAAATACAATGGATAAAAAAAATAGTAATATAGATCCATGCAACCCAATATAAAGTCCAAAACTAAATCAATTAACCAAATTGAATTGTTAAAATTTGGTTTGATTTGATCCAAATTTTAAATGTTTTCAGTTGATTGGTTTTGTACATTTAATTTTGACACCGAACTAATTGATACTCACCCCTACTCAATATCGATTATCTCTATACACATATGGCCTTTAAATAACTAACATGTGTACCCAAAACAAATTCATCACAAGTTATCCTAAGGTACAAGATAATTAATAGGATTGATGTTTTATACTGTGAGTTTGGAGAACATAATATATCTGTGGCTCATGTTTAGATGTTTATATAGATGAACTGAATCACTCAAACTCAATTTCTATGCACATTATGAAAATATCATATTAGAAAGAAATTAGATAGAATAATTGTTCCACATTAGATAATTGTTGTCATTTAGCTTTACAGTAGTTTTCTTGTTTGAAAACAAGTGAGCAAGGTTTGCTAGAGAAGAATCTTCTTGAACAATATGAATGCTAGAAGTTGACATACTGTGTCACACCCCAATATTAAAGGTATGATTAGCATAGAATGTGAGATAAACTCACATTCCATAAGCCTTAATTATATGAGGTTAAGTTAAAATATCGATAACTAATTTATATATATAATTATATAGTTAAAAAAAGATTAAATATTCTATAAAAATTTTGATAGAATCTCCCATATAAATTAGACCTCTCAAATTTTTTTCAATAACAAAACCTGTCACCCAATTCAGTAAAGGAGATTAACTTCACACCAACAGATTATATATCAACAAAATAAAACTAAGATCTAACTATTATACACATGGAGTATTAACATACAATTATATAATATAAAATTTTACCAAAAAGGGATATTCACAATGCACTTCCTCCTTCCAAAAACAATAGGGTTCCTCAATAGTCTACAAGAGGTACAGGTTTAGCTACAATATCTTAAACCAAATAATTTCTGGTGAGTAACGTTCCAATTAAAATTATAAATAAATAATAGAAATTTATGAAGATAGTGACTAATAAACTTAATTGGAAAACAATTAAATGAAATAATTAAACATACGTTTAATTAGCAATAAATAACAAGTTTTCTTAATAACATAACCATGAAGTTTAACAATGCTAATAGAATCACATAAATGTATTAAAATTTGCATTGCTCATAAAATAAAAAAAATTAATAATAGTGTAATTCAATAAAATGCTTTTGGGGAACCAATCTAAAAATGATAAAATTTAATTTAAATTTAGAAGAGCTTTATCAAAACAAATAATAAACGCAGACACACAGTCCACGAGAGCAAATAACCAATCAAGCATGGACACACAGTCCATAAGAGTAAATAACCAGTCAAGTGCGGCTGAAAGCCACGAAGCAAGCGCGGTAGGAGCCACGAATCAAGCGCAGGCATGAAGCTCATGAAAACAAACATGAGTGCGATGCTCACAAATCACCGTCCCTCCATTTCACGTGCGTTGGCCATCGTACGGGGCTAGCACCTCCTATAAACACCCTGCTAGCTAGGAGTACCATGGCGCGCCAAGAGCTAACGGAACTGCCGTTAGCATCCAGTGTTCTGAATTCAGTCCCTTTTAGTAAAATCAAGCTTGTATGGAGCAACAAAAACAATTTCAAAACTTTCACTTTCAAACATTATTCAATTATCTCTTTGCATTGCCCAAATTTATTATCACTTCCTCCATACACGAATCATTGCATAAACATTTTTATATCAAAATAGAATTAAGTAATTAAACTTCTTTTGAGAAATAATACTATTTATTATATATTCTTTTCAATCATTACTTATCAACAATATAAATTATTAATAAAATCAAAACATTTTCATCAGTAAGAAAATTAGTAGAAAAATAGGATTAATAAGGATATTTATACAATTATAAAGGAATAATAGTAAAATTTAAATAAAGAAATTTTGTAAACACTTTATTAAAAATTTATCCGAAACGCTACCCACTCACCTGAGGGTTTCCAGGAATTTTATAATTTGACCTCCTCAAGTTCTCATTTACTTTGGTGATACCGCAAATGATCTAGCACATAAACTAATAATCTTTGTATCATTATGATTTTCCTTTTTTAATATAGGCAAGCAAAATTAACATTCAAGCTCTTCAATAATTTTCTAAATTTCTCATTAACCCCTTAAACTCTAACAGAACCCTCCAACAACTTTTATCAAGTAGTCCAATAATACTTAGCAACATTCAACTGTAATAATTAACTCAACTCTTATTCCAAACTTAACAAAAATTTTAATTATCATGTAGTTTAACAATTTCACTTTAGGTGCTACAAGATTTCCATGTGTAGTTCAAATTTACAAATTGTATGTAAAGACATAGATTCCATCCAGTAACATTTATAGTTCCTCTAGATCCTATTATGAAAATTAAATAATCATATTTCTACCAACTCTTATGTTCAAATACCTTAAAACATAGTATAAACTAAATCATATGCAACTTCATGCTTCACAATATACCAATAATCAATTTGCAAGCAGTAATTAAGAGAGCACTGTCTTCATTTGAGTTCTAATTATACTTAAGTCAATTAAATTATTTGGCTTAATCCATCCTTATGCCTCTTTGCAACCTATCTTCAATCATAAATCATAATAAACCATATCAACTATTTTTATCCTTCATTTAGACTTAATAAAATACTATACAAATATCAGATGTAATTCTTTCTCCTCCTTTGCTATTTTAAAATCTCAAGCAATAGCTCAAGCTACAATATATATGATCCTTCAAAGCTATATTATGCCAATTTAACAACATTCTTTCAAGTATTTTTACAAATATCTTTAGTTTCCACCATAAGCTAAATCATGAAATCAACGTTCAAATCTTCTAACAACTTCAAGCATTTAATTCTACAACCCAGATTCAGCTCAATATCAAAATAAAGTAACACCCAACATAAGCCAAACAGCACCTCAATATCCACAAAAATTTTCGACAACCAGAATTAGAAAGTGAAGAACAACATCGGAAGCTAGAGGAAGAGGAGAGACTGAGCTCACCACATAAACCCCTGTGATACTGACAGTTGAGAAAGGGTGAAGAGATGAAGACTGAGGGCGCACAACAAGCACCTCCATCGACCAAAAAGCCGAAAAGAGACAGGGGATGATGACGGAGGAAGAAATCTCGCGTTTTCAACACACCATTTGTAAAAGCGCAGCTGCAAAGAAGGGAGTTGAAGACTACTAACAGATTCACGGGCAGCAGATGAGGAAAAAGGGAAGATGAAGCCCACACAACTCACTCTACATCAATGAAAATTACAGAGCAAAGAGGTGAGACCGAACCTGTAGTGTTGGAGATTGAAGAGGACGCTGGCGGAAGGAGGAAGAATGAAGGAAGAATGATGACTAGAGGCACAGTAGTGTGAGCTCGCTAGAAAGATCGAAGAGAAATAGAGAGAGAGAGAGAGTTCATGTTGGTGAAGAAAAAGGAATGAAAATGATGCTCTGTTCTTGACGCGTTAAGAAGAACAAAATCTGAACTAAAAATAATTCGAGAAAATGACAAGAAGGCACGAGAAAAATTACAAGAAAGGATATAAAGTTTTTTTATAATTTAAAACAAAACAAAATTAAAATTTTGCTCAATAGAATTTGAATTTTGGACCTTCAAAAAAAATATATTACTAGTATAAGTTTCACTTAAACAATCACTCTCCACTTACTATAAAATAATTTAAATAAAATATCAATTGAAAGAAAATTTAATTTAATTAATTTAAAATTTAAGGTCATTACATACTGAATGGAGAAACGAACAAAAAGATTGTCACAAAGATTGATTAAAGTAATGCCGGAGTCCCATCAATAATTGAAGGCTTTGATACCATGTGAGAATATCATATTAGAAAGAAATTAGAACAGAGTAATTAGAGAAGGCTTATTTAATTAACATAGTCTCTTGATCACTATTAGGGTATTTAAGCTAATCACCTCTAACAAAACCAGAGTAATTCAGTTACAAAGCTGTTATGAGATTGTTACACAGACTGGGCCATGGGTTACATACATAAACTCAAAACCTTACATACATTAATGCAAATGTACGTCAAATACACCAAGAAGAGAAGAAGAAAAGAGAGAAATGCATGCTTTCGTTTGTATGGGAGTTACTTTTGTTTTCTCCAAATTTTTATGATTTTATCCATCCTTTATCAACTCCTACACAACTAACAAATTTCAATAAGGATTTAATCTATATCTCATAAAGTTATAAAATTAAATTTTGCTACTAAAATGAAACCTTATTAGGGGGCGATAAGTAAAGACTTTTACAAACTTGAGTCTAAGGCCATACATGCCTTGACTTTGATGAATCTTTGAAACTTAACTTACATAAATTTTTAGGAAAAAATATAACTTTAAACTCTTGTATTTTGTTCACGTTTTGTTATTAATTTCTATACTTCTTTTAATATTTTTAATCTTTGTACTTTTATTTTTTATTTTTTTAAATCCCTCTAAAATTTTTAGACTTTATCATGAACAGACCTAAAACAATAAAATATAAAAATATAAGAACCAAAAACACTATAAAAAAATATAATGACCAATAGCAAAATGTGAAAAAAAATAAAAACCTAAAGTTAATTTTTTTTTTCAATGATAGAAAAAAGGTCCTTCACATACACCTATCCCAACATGCATGTGGGGAAAAACCATTTGCCTCCACATTTCAAAGTGAAAAGGAGAATTTCACACATAAGGACCCTGATCTTATTGATATTCAAATAAGCCCCCGTTTTTAATGTGGGCTTGGGCTAAGACTTAACCTGGACTAAGTGCTAAACCCAACATACGTTCTCATCATTCCTAACATCAGCAATCAATGAAAGTGGCCTCTACTTTTCTCCTTCACCTGATCGATCAACGCAACGTGACTCATACCTTCTTCAGACATCAATATAAAGTCCAAAAGAGAGACGTAAATGGTGAGGAACATGCTTAACAACCAAGACTGCATAAGGTGGCTTCAGTCACACGCACGGCAATTAAAAAAAAAAATGTTACACACAGTTATCTAACGACTTAGATATATCTTGTGAACCATTAAATTTTCCAATGATAGAAGATGGCTTTAGCGTAAATGGTGCAATTGGCAGACATATTTCAAGGATGCCACCCACTTTGCTATGCTTTCTTCAACCCTTTAGCTCTGTGCTCATATGTTGATTTGTTCTTTAACTTTTTTTTTTTTTACAATTATATATAAAGGAAATCAAGCATGAGTTTTATTTTATTATGTATAAATATCTTCATATTAAAAAGCAATCATATTCAATATACAGTTAGTCACTAAATATACCCACATCTTTAAATAGGAATTTGAGCCTTGATTTGCCAATTTAAAAAGAAATAATTATGAAAGTACTTTTTAGATAGAGCAAGGTTGTCAATGGTTAGTTATCCTAGAGATAATGTCACTTCTCTTACTTGAAAGAGGTCCTCAATTTGAACCCAACATTGATGTGTTGTTTGTCTGCATGAGTATGTGTGTCTCTCTTTTTTATGGGAAGGCTAAGTTAAAAAGTAAAATTTTGAAGGGAAAAAGAAAACAAAAAAAAAAAGATAGAATTGGGCCAGTGGCCCATGCTGCAAATATGGAGGATGCAAGTTCAAATCCCAGAGTAACTATTGAGGTTTACTTCCTTTGAGAGTGAGTTTAAATATGAGGGGATGAGATAATTGTTGTAATTGACCTTTGTCCAAAAAAAAATTAAGGAATAAATTGTTATTAACATAGGAATATGATTTTTTTTAATGGAACTTATTGTTAGTCTTTATCTGTAATTATTATTTTTTTTAGAAGGGGGTTGGATGTGATTCTTCAAAAAAAAAAAAGATAATTATATACAAGTTTCACTTAATACAATTTCATATTTATTAAAAATTGAGCTTAGGAGATCCTAAGCTTAGTTAAGTTTATTATTAATAGACTTGAGAGTAATTAATTATGTTAAATATCACCTTAAAATAATTCTCTTAAAAAAAGGGACCAAATATGACAGGTTTTTTCAATATTGATCATATTTAGGTGGAGCCTAAATGTAACATCTCGAAATTTTAAGACTCAGATTTATAAAAATAAAATAAAATAAAATATCTATAATTAAATTAAAATTTAGAATAATTTGATAGAGGTCCAGAATTTAATTTTTCTAAGCAAAAGTTTAGTTTTATTTGATTTTTTATCTATGGAAAAAATTACCAAAGTTGACCCGGCTTTTGTGCAATAATAAAAAATATTGGGTCATTTCTTGTAATTTTTCCAAACTTTTGGATCAGCTTTTATAAGGGAAAAAGAGATGCAGAAACGCAGAAAAAAAGGAAAGAACAAAACGCAGAGAGAGAGAGAGAGAGAGAGGAAGAAGAAAGGAGAAAGAGAGGGAGTTAGGCTCGGATCTAGGAGTCTTTGCGATTGTTGCGAGCTCGGCTACACGATAGGTAAACTCCCTACTTCAATCCTCTTCTCTTTCTCTTGATTTTCTTCAATTTTTGGAAGAGGAGATTTTTGGATTTTGATCCCAAAGGCTTTATTCTTGTAAGCTTTTGTTTCTTTGAATCCTAGGGAGTATGTTTTGAGTTTATATAGTGATCTAATATTTTGAGTGGATAATTGGATGAAAAGAGGTGTTTTGGGTACAAAATAAATCTTGAGAAATTGGGTTTTTGCTCTTCAATGGTTTAAGCTTATTGATTTAGTTATAATTTTGCTATTTGAGCCCAATAAGATTTAAATTAAGGTTTGGTTTTCATTATAAGGGCTAATGGTAAAGTTGGTGGCACTAAGTGAAGGTTTTTAATTGATAAAAAATTATATAAATTGGAAATTAGCCTAATGATGGCTAATAAATGGTTTTGGTGGTTAAGTGATATTATGTGAATGGTTGGTTTAAAATATGGACTATTGGGATGGATTATGGCTCATAGACCCAAGTTGTGTGATATGAGTTATAGTCTTCATTAATGCTATTTGACATGATAAGTGATGTGGATCACTTATATGTTGTAGGGATGGTTGGTGGAATTTGTTCGGAAGTTAAGAAACAAGCCAAGTTCTATTTTGTACAAAAAGAACCCTTTTGGTACCAAAGGGTTGAGGTAACAGGGGAATTTATATTTTTTATTACTTTATTTTAGCTATTTTTGAATAAATATTACTAGTTATCATGCATTACATGTTTTAAAAGATTAAATGTGCTTTATAAGGGGTTATGGGGTACTACTTTGATTATAGTGCAAATATGTTTTCTAATTGTTTAATAACAATGTTTTTATGAAAATGAGATTTATAAATATTATACTACTTTAGAGTGTTGAATGGTCAATACTCAGGAAAGGTAGACAAGAGTAAAAGGCATGATCTCGGTGGGAGTTCACCAATGAGAAGGTGTGGATTTTTGATATTTTATGGCATACTGTCAGTACTCAGTGTTGTCTTACGTATTGTGGGCTCAGTGTACTAAAGTGGTTAGTGTATTGAGTGTTCGACACCTCTCAGTGGGGGAGGGAATCCAACATATGAAGTGTGAGGTTGAGTGCCTAGGCCAAGGTAGCCCTCACATGGAAAGTAAGTTGGGCTGGCTCTGGGAGGGAGTTAGCTTTAACTGCTTAGGATTCACGTCGAAAGGGCATAGGAGGTTCGGTGGATTAGATCATGCCTTAGATTATGTTTTGTGCCTGTGGAGGTACAAGTAGATATAAGGTTTACCTGCGAGTTAAAGAGTGCCAGGGGGCATTCTGTTGGTCATGAAAGGCCATACCGGCCTAGGTCATGCATTCATGCATTTTAAATGGCTAAATTATATACTATGTTGAATTTATTATTCGTTTATTTGATTATGGCTTACTTTGTAATAATTAATGTAGATTTCACTGTTACTGAGACTGTGGTTGTCTCACCCCTTTCTTTTCAATATTCTAGGTCCAGGCGAAGGATCCAGTAGTGGACGGGGAAAGGAGCAAAGCTAGGGGTTTGCTTGTGATTTGTAAAGAACTGCAACCCCTTTCTTTTGAGCAAATATATTGTAATGTATTTAAGATTAGGGTGCCAGTAGGATATGATTATGTGTGTGTGTGTGTGTGAATATGTGTGGATTGTGTTCTTGTGTATGAATTTTTGTCTGTTTGCAGACTTGTGGCTAGGAAACTTGGTTATGGTGTGTAGTTTTTGATGGATTTATTTAGTAGACCAAGTTTCTATTACAAGCAGATCTTTATTTTGATATATATGTGATTTTATAAGCAAATGCAAAGTGGTTGCATTGCAAATGGTGTGCTATGGGCAAACATACAGCTTGGATAGAGAGAGTGGGTGTGTGGGCCCCACAAGAGCTTTGAGCCAAGTGAAAATGTTTAGCATATGTATTTATATAAATACATGGTATTTGGATTGATTTGTGACCACTCTTGTATGATTTGTGCATTTTGAGGGTCTAGGGTCCATTTTGGGAAATGGTACCCGGGTGGTCAAATTTTGATGTATAGAGGTTTTCCATCATTTGAATGTTCTATCAAGTGTTTTTAATCTTATTTGACGTGTCCAAAGTGTTCTCACAGGTTTGTGACCATTAGGATGAGATTAGGACAATTTTAAAAATGGTTTTTACCAAAAAACTGTACTTTTGCATCTGGGTGTCCAAATCTTAATCCGACCGTTGGATTTCTCTAAAATTTAGGTCACAAGTAAAACCTTTTATAAGCTTCGTGTGGGCTTTAGAATTACGTCGATCGGATATCGGACGGAGAAACGACGCACTCCGGAATTTGGTCTGGAGGTGCTGTCATGACAGCATTAAATTGCTGTCATGACAGCTACAGTGTTGATTTTGTAACCTGCACAAAATTCAATCCGTCCGTTGGATCTTTTCAAAATTTAGTATGCTAATAGTATTCTTTAAAAGTGACATGTGGGCTTTGAAATCACTCCGATCGGAAGTCAGATGATGAAATGGTGTACTCCGGAAGTTGGTCCGAAGTGCTGTCATGATAGCTTTTTAGCTGTTATGACAGCAAAAATAATCAAATTTTTAACATGTCTAATTTTAAATTCGACCGTTGGATCTTTTTGAAATTTGGTATACTTATAGTACCCTTTGAATGTGACTTGTGAGCTTTAAAAATTTCTTCGATCGGAGATCGAAGCAGAACAGTGCCTCCCAGAAGTTGACCCGAGAGGGCTGTCATGACAGCAATTTAATGCTGTCATGACAGCATATTTTTACCCTTCTTTTGTCTAACTTGCTTCCGTGCACTATAGGTAGAACCTAAAAAATTTTTTTTTAAAGGCTTTAAATGTTTAATTTTCCATTGTATATTTGCTTAGTGATTTAAATGGTTTGTTTCCTAAGTTGGTTTTAGGATTAACTTCTTAACTACACTTAGTTTATTTGACTTGTGTGATTTTTGGATAACACTCGAGGCAAGTGTTACACTAAACATGATAGGCAGGTAATAAAAACTCACCGTATTTTGGATCCCCCCAAGACTGTTGGTCTTCCAATGGGAATATAAGAAAAAAAAAATTGTAAATATTTAAACAAAATTTATGAATCATTTATTTTTAATAAGGTAATTTAGTAATTTAAATAAATTTGTTAATGACAAAAAAGTTCCTAAGGACTTCAAGGGAATTATAGAATTTCAAGGGACCAAATTATCATTTATACATTTTAAAGGGATTTTATTGCCATTTTCCAATTTTATTCCTACGCAATTTGTTTGTAATCCCATTATATATGTATATATATAATATTTGCCTTTATCAATTTGAGAGACAGGCCATCATTCATAGTGCCGAAAGGGCCCGATAAAAAAAATAGTAATATAGATCTAGACAACCTAATATAAGATCAAAACTGAATCAATTAACCAAATTGAATTGTTAAAATTTGGTTTGATTCGATCTAAATTTTTAAATGTTTTCAGTCGATTGGTTTTGTGCATTTAATTTTGACACCGAACCAATTAATGCTCACCCCTACCCAATGTTGGTTGTCTCTATATGCATATGGCCTTTAAATAACTAACATGTATACCTAAAACAAATTCATCACAAGTTATCGAAAGTTTAGTAGACACATTCTTATACACATGTAAAAACAACAACAACAACAAAGGTGTAATCAAGTTTTATGGCTGTTTATGCTGTTTAGAGAGCATACTATATATGTTGCTTATGTTTAGATGTCTACATAGATGAACTTAATTACTCAAACTTAGTTTTTGTACACATTGTGAGAATATCACATTAGAGAGAAATTAGAATAGAGTAATTAGCCATATTAGATAATTGTTGTCACTTAGCTTTACAGTAATTTTCTCATTTGAAAACAAGTGAGCAAGGTTTTCTGGAGAAAATCTTCTTGAATAGTATGAATCGGGAAGTTTACATATTAAATGGAGAAACGAACAAAAAGATTGTTTTTGCAAAGATTGATCAGAGTAGCGCCAGAGGCCCATCGACGATTGCAAGGCTCTAATACCATGCGAGAATATCATATTAGAGAGAAATTAGAATAGAGTAATTAGAGAAGGCTCATTTGATTAACATAATCTCTTGATCACTATTAGGGTATTTAAGCTAATCACCTCTAATAGAATCACTAGTTAAAATATAAAATTTAAGAT
Organism: Prosopis cineraria; assembly: GCF_029017545.1. Classification (NCBI taxonomy): domain Eukaryota; kingdom Viridiplantae; phylum Streptophyta; class Magnoliopsida; order Fabales; family Fabaceae; genus Prosopis; species Prosopis cineraria. The sequence continues at coordinate 44,902,001 of NW_026555333.1, forward strand.
GTACTTTCTACATCAGTTGGAAGGCAGACGATTTAGAAAGCTAAGGCGATGGCATTTTTGTAATTTTTTGATAAGGTGTAGTATAGTTTTAATAGTGGGTGAAGAGGGAACCACTATAGAAAAGACTTTTTATATCGGGTGTATAGTCACTTGTTGTAAAAAAGACTTTAAATTTATTTTCTCCCACTCATTTTTGCTCCAGCAGTGTCTCCTCCTTCATTTACCTTCTGTTCGACGCGCGCCTTCCCTCCC